>NC_132981.1:11905000-11927213 GCF_047496725.1 Anoplolepis gracilipes
TACGTAAATTATATTATAAAAAATTAAATTAATAAAATTGGTAAATAAAATTACAAGCATATACGAATATTATATTTCTGGAAAAAATTCTTATTATAATTAAAATATTTATATTAATTACATTAGTTTTAAACACTAAAGTACTCAAGCTAAAAAATAAAAAATTTGGAAATTTTTAAATATTAATACAATTCAATATAAAATTTTAGCTATAGAATTGCATTATGTATTGTGATTAATTGATCAATTTATTAATTATAAGAAAACAAAATTAATATTTTTGTAGCAATCATTCTTTTCGTCATTATTTTATAGTAGGTTTTGTCGATCTTGTATCACAAAACTTTAAATATACTTAAATATTAATATTATTATTGAATGCTCTCACAAAATTGAATTATACTTAAATTGAGAGGGACAGCTTCTGAGGAAAGCAGATAACAATCACTGATATTATATATAATAAGAATTAACATTAATTGACAACACTTTTTTCCTCTCAATTTTTTCCTCTTCTTGTCTTATTTTACTATTTCTCTCTCTTTCTCTTTATATATATATATATATATATATATATATATATATATATATATATATATATATCTATATCGCTTTTTTTATATTATCTCTCAGCTTTTTGCATCTTTTGCCAACGTCAAAAAATTAACTATTTCTACAAGTATCGCATTAATTTTTAATAAATTTTCGATAAATTTGAAGTGCATATTTTTTATAGAAAAAAAAACCGAATAAGAAAAATAAAAAAGAATAGAGAAAAACAAAAAATCTTTTAAATATTAAAAAGTTGGAAAATAGTAACATTTTAGTCATGAAATTATAAATATCAAATTAAGTTTAGAAATATTAATTTTGTTTGAAAAATTTCTTGATGTTGCTCTTTCTTCTTTCTTTAATTTTTAATTATATTTTTTATGACATTATTTGAACGAGAGTTTTACAGACTGTCTTGTTTGTACATATATATATACAATATAATATACATAGCACCTAAATCTGCATTGGCAATCATTTCTAATCCTCTTTAATGACTAATTAAAATTCAATCCTAACAACGTAAAAAGATAATAAACAATATAATATGTACTTTTTTAACCGTTTCACAATGTACATATGTTAAAAAAATAAAAAAAATTATTGAAATATTTTAAATCTATCATAATTTTTCTAGATACATTATAGATGATCAATAAGATTATTGATATACAATATATATAAACGAGAACAACGATTGCTAAATAGAGAAAAAAATCAAAGATTTAATTATATCTTTGTCTTTTCGCTCTTTCATATTTTCGATAATATGAGTTTCTTGTACTTTTCTACATTATAAAAAAGCATACTAATATTTAAAAAGTAAAAGACGCCTAATTTTTGCGATTTGTATGTGTTATATTGTACGCCTTATTATTATATGTCTAGTATAGTTTACTTATATTTTTTATCATATATATGTATATATATGTATATATATATATATATATATATATATATATAAACAATTATATTTATATATAAAATCTACCATTTACTATATATATATATATATATATATATATATCGGCTTTTTGCATCTTTTGTCAACGTCAAAAAATTAATTATTTCTACAACAAGTATCCTATCAATTTTTGATAAACTTTCGATAAATTTGGAGTGCATATTTTTTATACTATACAATATACACACACATATATGTATATATTTTGTAAATTTAATATATTATTACATATTATTTTTAACATAAAAACATGAGAATAGAGATTCAAAAATGGGACATAGAGGTTTAAAACACAGACTCTATATATATATATATATATATATATATATTGTAATACTATAATATAATAGAGATATAATATATGTATAGAAATTTTTAGTTCGTAGATAATCCAATAGTCGCAAGATAATTTGTATTTAGATGAGAATGCGATAACTTTAATATTTTTTAAAGCAGATGAAGGTGAAAGAGAAAAGGAAGGACTATTGAGAAAAGAGGAATACACACACATATACAGTAGGCAACTCTTTAATGACCTCTTGAGGTTATTTCAATAGAGTACGACTCTGTGTACTGTTGCATCATCACTATATACCGGGTGTACTATTAGTAATAATTATTAACGATAAGTTTCTGCATAAACTTATGGATATACGTATGAAATATTCCTTTCCTTTTTAGTGAAGATATAATAACGGATAACATTTTTATTTTGTTTTTTAAATTTTAATAGTAATTTTCTTAATTTTTGTTTTATCAAAATTAGATTTATTATTTTCATATATGTATTATTATTATTATATGAAAATGTTGATATATTTACTATGTAAATTTTAAAATTTCAATTTTTATGCTTACTGTTATAATCTTTATTTCAAGTAAAAACGATAATCAAAGAGACAGGAAATCCTAATTAATCTTAATAAGCCCATATTGTAGTTAATATTTGACGAGATTAGATAATTGGTGAAGAAACTCAGTAATACACGTTGCGTGATATGCTTTTCTTTCATTATTTCTTGAAAAAAGTTTATACAGAGTATCCGTTATTATGAATTGTTAATGACAAATGTGTTAGTAATACGGATAATGATATGTATTGCAAAAGTCGTCAAAGAATTTCAAAAATTTTAATCAAGCAATAAGTAATATGAAATCTGTATGTTGTGTACATATATATACATATATATATATATATATATATATATATATACATATATATATATATATACACATATATGTGTGTATGTATTAAAGATGTATGTATGTGTGTATGTCCTAATTCTAAATAAATTTAAAAACCATCCTTCTATGTATATATATATTTTATGTTTTATTGTTGCAAAGAAATATTGAAAACGATCTTTTTTTTTTTCAAAATTTGATATAAAAGATATAACTCTTGTTCTATGTTACCTGGAAAAGATTGTTTATATAATTATATGTATAAATATATAGATTCTCTTTCTCTATCAATTTTTTATCTATTTATACAGGAAAAATAATAAGAAGAATAATTAAAAAATAATTAAAAGATTAATTTTTGCATTGTTTTTCTTTCCAAAAAAAAACAAGTTTTTAAATTATTTATATATATATATATATATATATACATATACATATAATTATATATCTTTATTTATTTTTTATTACATATGAAAAATGTAAAAGATAAAAGTTGACAAAAACTTACATAGCACGAATCATTTTTTTTTTTTGACATATATTATAGAGAGTACATTCCTTAAGTAATACAGGCATTTTGAATTTTGTGCCGGTTTCTTTCACTTCTTGATATATAATTTTGAAATATTGTAAAGATATTAAATATTCAGATTAACTTACACTTCACTGATTATTTTCATTTTTATTGCATAAGATAAAGGAATATATTCTTAAGTAATATGAAAAAACTTTGAATTTTGCGCTCTCTTTTGATTCTTGAGATATGCGATTTTGAAATATTATAATTAATAAAAATAATAATTTTAAAAAAAGAAATTTAGTTCCAATGACCTTAATTTTGTAACATATGTTTTTAACATTTTTATAATATATTATGTAATAAAGTAAACGCGTAAGCAAGAGAGAGGTTTCGTCCTCTCCACTCTAAAAGGAACAATTTAACCCAACCTATTTCTGATTTATATTTAAAATGAAAAGATTCAGATAGAGCGAAGCTCTTCTCCTGCCCATATGTTTATTAAAATATTTATTTTTTATTTTTGTAATAAATGCTCATGCATAAATAAAGTATTCAGGTTAAATAAAAAATGTAATGTTTATATCAAATTTGTATTTATTTTATAAATTATTTAGGGGATATAAAATTAGACATACGACAATAACACAATAACGAGCAAACGTAAACAAAAGAACTCATAAGTAGGATATAACGAAAAGATTATACAAATGTAAGTACGAAAATTACGATATCTCAAAGTCGCATAATTCAGGAACCTAAAAAGACCGCCACAAAATTCAAAGCGTGTATTACTTAGAAATATACTCTGCATAATATATGTCAAAAAATGATTCGTGTTGTAAGTTTTCGTCAATTATCTAAGTAAACTTGTATATAGATGCGTAAGAATATGCATGAAGAAATGGACCAATCAATTTCCTTATGCATATGCATATACTTGTGCGCTTATTCAAGTTTGCCTATATATATAGACCCACTTCTAAGAACTATTTTTACTTGAATCTCTAATTTAAACTCTATTATAATTTTATAATAAATTATAATAAATTATTAGTGAATGATAATAAACTTATTATAATAAATTAAAAGTTTATCCCCTTAAATCTGAACTAATTTTTTTCTGTTGTATAATATCATTTATAATATATTGTATTTTATGTTATACACTATGTGTTTTATTTACAGAAGGTGTTGAAGGATGATCCTTGAAGCTTTAATAGAAATGGGAAGATTAAGTTCTGTCCTGTTCCTAAGTACTAGTGCCGCAGGAGTGATTAGGCTGGACAAGACATTACCATATCTCCTGCTGCTCAAGTGCTTATCAACAGGTCGGGACACGTGTCAACTTTTATTTAGGATAGAAAGCGAGGAAAGAATTTCGAAGACTTTTGTTTCATTCACTCTGATATTGAAAATATTATAGAGCACAATTTTAATTAAAATATTTTTTACAGAGTCTGATATAATATTCTTTTGTAACACATTAAGAGTATCTTAATAATTACTAGTAAAATCGTGATAATATCATGATTACTAAAATATATTCGCGCGCGTATACATTAATACGCATACCTATATACATACATACCATATATACATATTTACATACGTATATACATAAACACAAAACATATTTCACGTACACAGCACACGCGTGCGCATATATGATTACGCATATGATTTTATTATACACGTATGATTTTTATATATAAGATAAAATATTTAATAAATGTTAGTTTATAATTAATATTTATTATGTGTAATTTACATTTATATTATTATCAAAATATTGAATTCATTATATATATATCATCGAAAATATCAAATATATGTATTTAATGTAAAATTCATATTTATACGATGTATTTTTTATTTTAATTGTAAAAAAAAAATATTATTCTACAGTGGATTTTCTTTATTATAAGGAATACATTTTTTTAAATCACAAACTCTGTCTCATTTCTATCCTAGAATCTCATCCTTTCAATTTTTACACTCTCTTTATGACCGTTTATTCTCAATGTGGTTAACGTTTAATCGTCAATTAACTTGCAGGATGACAAAATTAAAAATCCAATGATACATTTATAGTATGTATTACAAATTTAGCAGGGTTGAGTAGTAACTATTAGTTAAAAAGTTAAAAGTTAAGTTAAACAATTAAAAAGTTATTAACTTTTAGTTAATTTTAAATACTTTAACTTTAACTTATTAACTTTTTTGTACAAGTTAAAATAACTTTTGAATATTCTTAGCGCGCTCATGAACCTGTAATTTCTTATATTTCTCTATGGACTGCTGCCCATAGGACGCGGAAATTGACGACGCAGTAGTCAATCATTTTATATCTTTTCCATAAGAGCATAAGATTGATTGGTTACCGCACTTTTTGCCGCGCGGCAAGCATTTCCGCGTCCTGTGGGGAAAGGCCTAAGACTGTAGTATAGATAGATAGAAGTGTGTGAGTGAAGACCACAGTTTGTACTTAGAGTCCTAAATAATAGAAAGATGCCAACTTTGTCCATCGTTTTGATTGGTGCGGTACCTAATATGGCGATTGCAGCGGCATATTTATAATTCAACCAATCGAATTCCTTATGCATGTATTTATAGACCAATCAGTTTCCTTATGTATATGCATTATGCGTTATGTAAAAGTGTGTGCGGCGGCTTTTAAGTTTTTTTGTGTGTTCCCAGCCTTAAAGCATAAGCGAATGGACCAATCACGGTCAAGACCTTAAGCAGTCATTTTAAAACATCGCTGAAAATTCCGTGTAGTTGAAATTGTTACTGATATATTCTCTCTCACGCTACACTGTGTCGTTAAACTGTGACTGTGTTGCCTGTGGTGCTTGCTGAAAAACGCCTTAAGGTGCCTTTTCATGCTGACGCTTGACGTTCATTTTCAGCGTCAAAAGACATCACGTGACCAAAAATAAAAATACCAATTCGTCAATTTTGATCACGTGATCTGTTTTGACGCCAAAAATGAGCGTCCAGCGTCAGCATGAAAAGGCACTTTTATGTTATAGAGCTTAGTGGTTTTAGCGGCTCGTGAAAATGCACCTTTAAGGCTTACTTCTATTGTAGATCCGACCTAATATGTCCCTGCATACCAAGAAGGGACCAATCAGAATTTTAAAAAGAGAGAGAGAGAGAGAGATTGGCCGTCTTCCACGCTTTCTCTCTCTCTCATTTATGCTGATCACATTTAAAACACCATTTAGATACGGATCGCGCAATCCATGCTCTTTGTCGATGACTGAGACTGATTGGTGCATGCTGTTTTGTACTGTTTTGCAGGCATTTGCGGACATCTGCGGACGTTTATCAATCCCTATAATCGTTAATCGTTATTACAAGTTGAAATATGACTCGATATAGTTTGCATTCGCGTAATCGTTTTTGTTTGGCACCAGTAATTTTGTTCGCCATCCAACGACATTCGTGACGTGCGTTAGCGACATCGATGCAAGGACGAGAGTACCCTCGCGAATCATCTATTGCGAACCACAATGTCAGGCAGCAGCGATTCCGAGGAATTTTTCGACGCGGAGGACGATTCATTTCATCGTGCTTCACGGTAATTTTCGTGCGCGAATTTCTATTGCGTCATCATGTCACGAAATGTCATGTAAATGAATGGTGCACATTTTATGTATCGTATATAAATTATTTACGTTTCGTGGATTACACGTTGTTTTAACTGTGATTATTTAAGGATTTGAGAATAATACATTATAGTATGTTTTCTGCACGAAAGATGTATATAGTTTTAATTCATTTTTCACTTGACATAACGGACATAATCACCAGATTCTGAATATTTTAATTCATGTGTAGCAGTTTTTGTAATTAATATATACAACATTGTAAAAATATATTTAGATAAATCTGTATTTTTATGTAAAACTATATTTACATATATTGTCCTATTTCGATTTAATTAGACTTTAGTTACATGGATTTATTGTAAAAGAAATAAAATAATTTAGTTTTATTACATGAAAGATATGATTATATTTATATATGACTAAATCAGAAGATAATATGTAATTAATTGTACTAAATTAATATTTTTTTATAGAAAAGTTAAACAACGTGATTGTACCAGCGTCGAACTGAAATGTATCAGTGTCGAAGCGGATAAAGCATTAGAAGTTTGTAAACAGGTTGATGACAATATTTTTGCGAAACCTGCTATACCTAAATCAAATATTGATTCAAAGGGTTACGTATCTGTAGACTGTGAACAAAATAAAAATAAACTTGTAAGTACTATATATTGTAAATTAGTGTATAATATATATATATATATATATATATATGTTACATATATAAATATATATCAGGATACAATATATCACATAGCTAGAATTTTTGAGAAATAGGAAAATTATATCGCATTTAATACTTTTTAAAATTGCATTTTGTATGTCATTATAATGTTTGATTTATTTTTATTCTTTATCTAAAAACTTTTTTTTTTTTAAAGAAAAAAACATTTTAATATATAAAATATTTTAGGTCGAAGATGGCGCGGAATCAACTACAGATAAAATTGTGGGGAGGAGACGGTTTCGTGAACTTCGGCAACGTATGCAAACAGAAGACGACGATATTCCGATTAATAATTCTCCTCCAGATAGTCAAACATCTTCCATCGAGGGTGTTTATCCTACCCCGTCAAAAACGAGCCATCCATTTAGAATCATAGAACACGACACTCTCAGTTTACAAAGTATGACTTCTTTAGGACGAGTCGGCCGAATTCTGGCAGGAGTCGCAGATAATACTTCTGGTGTACTTATGCCTAGTATATCCCAATGCCCTCCTGCCACCCTTACTCGTGAAGGTCAAATGTCCTCCATTGCTAGTATTCCAAGCAAAGACGAGGACACAACTGGTAAGGTGTCCCAATCTTCCAGCGTCCTTACATTATCAGGGGATATCCTACAGGAATCCTCTATTAACGGCAGATCCAATTATGCTTCTCACTCGCAAAGTGATAAGACTGTTATGCTTCAAGAACCTGATGTCATTGCGAGTACAAAGAATAATGGAAAACTGGCAGAAGATGTTGCAATTTCTAGTGTACCCGTTGCTCCTCCACGTCGTAAAAAGAAAACAAAAGTTCATACACCTACTGATCTCGCTGTAAGAATTTTTATCATTATTTTTAGTTAATGTATTAATAATTACTAGAGATGTTATTTATTCACAATGGCTGAATATTTAATTTCAGCCTTCTGCAGAAACGCTTGTACCCGCATCGCCGCTTCCAAGTCCAGCGAGTACTATAGAATCGATTACTAGAGAATTTGAACATTCTCTTGATATCCGATCCGCAACGAAAGGACAATATGTTGTTAAGCCACAGGTAAATACTCTATAATAATAATAATCTTGAAAAATAATTTCTTAGAAAATTTATTCTATTCTTATTTATACAATTACTTATATTTTTATCATAAATGATATATACGATCTTACTTTATATATAATATAATCACATTATAGTATTTATTATATATTATTATAGGATGAGGATAAATTGAAAGCAGAAGGGCCATCTTCGGAGGAATTGGAAAGGGTAGAAAGAATGAAAGCAGAACTGCTTAATCGATCGAGCGAAAAGTCCAGTAGTCCATTAGGATCAACATCGAGTAACAGTATTGGCCGTTATTCTTTGGGCCTGCATAAGTTATCAAGCATGAGTCCACAAAGTTCCAGAGAAAGGCGTAAATCTGCTGGTGATCAAGATATGGTCAAGCAGTTAAATATGTTTGTGAGGACTAGGACAGATTCCGGCAAACGTCTTACCGATATGGTTTGTTAATTAATAAATTATTTTAAACATAGACATTTTAAGAACATATTAAGAATATTAATGAAATAAAATATCTCAAGATACCATTGTTCTTACAGGAAATTTTGGAACAAGTGCCTGTAACAAATTTAGATACAGGGGAACAGGTGCCATTAAGTATAGCAGAAGATAAATTACCGCAGTGTATTAATCCTTTGTCGTTACACATTATGAGACTCACTAAATCTAAATATATAAGCAATTCTAGTCTTGAGAAAGAAAAAGAGAGCGATGAAGAGAGCATAGATAGTAAAATGTCCAGTATACCTCCAGACGAAGATGTGTCTGTAGATAGAGTTCGTAAGCGGACGCAAAAGTTGAAACGATTTTTAGGATCCACTGTAAAAAAGACTATGAATAAAGCTAAATCCATTGCGCAAGAAGTATCGCACGCGAGACATAAAGAAGACGTCATGGATATAGTGGATGAAGTTTATCCTGGTGAGCAACAATACATAAAGTTGAAAGCGTCAAATAGCCACAAAGGTCCATATGAATTCAGTTGTCTACAGCATGTGCAAGATCTTAGCGGAGAACATGTAGGACCTGTCTGGTGTATGAAGTTTTCCGCTTGCGGTCGATTATTGGCTACTGCGGGACAAGATCGGGTTTTAAGAATTTGGGTTTTACGAGATGCTTTCACATATTTTCAGGATATGCGAACAAAATATAACGCGGAAAAGGTCAGTCCTACTCCTTCGCAGGAATCGTTAGTTTCGCAGCAATCTATGGAAGATCCTAACATTGTGGCTAGTGCTTTCAGTGAGATCGAAGGAACAAAAAGTCCGTTCATGCCAAAGCCGTTTTGTACGTACACCGGTCATATCTCGGATCTGCTTGATGTTTCATGGTCTAAAAACTATTTCGTTTTATCCTCATCGATGGATAAAACTGTTAGGCTTTGGCATATATCTCGCAAAGAGTGTTTATGCTGTTTTCAGCATATCGATTTTGTCACCGCTATAGTATTTCATCCACGGGACGATCGGTACTTTCTTTCAGGATCGTTAGACGGCAAATTGCGCTTATGGAATATTCCGGATAAAAAGGTTGCTGTATGGAATGAAGTAGACGGACAAACGAAATTAATTACCGCGGCAAACTTTTGTCAAAACGGAAAATTTGCTGTTGTAGGATCGTACGATGGTAGATGCATATTTTACAATACTGATCAATTGAAATATCACACGCAAATACACGTACGATCAACGAGAGGTAAAAATTCCACCGGTCGCAAAATTAGTGGAATCGAACCTATGCCGGGAGAAGACAAAATTTTAGTTACATCAAACGATAGTCGCATTCGTTTATACGATTTGAGAGACTTAAACTTATCTTGCAAGTACAAGGGATACGTTAACATTAGTAGTCAAATTAAAGCAAGTTTTAGTCCAGACGGGCAATACATAGTTAGCGGTTCTGAAAATCAATGCATTTATATTTGGAAAACCCATCACGATTATTCCAAGTTTTCTAGCGTTCGTAGAGATCGAAATGATTTTTGGGAAGGTATAAAGGCTCACAATGCTGTAGTAACGTGTGCCGTATTTGCGCCGAATCCAGATAGTATTATTAAGCAAATCGAAGCGAGAGAACAATGGGAGAGTAAAGAGGAAGGGAAAAGCGTAGATAATTCCAATATAGTTGTTCCCGTTGATCCTGTCGTCGAGCAACGCACTAAAGGCTGTGGAGGCCATGTTCTCGTGAGTGCTGATTTTAATGGATGTATCAAGGTTTTTTTAAACAAGACGAAACCTAAGCACAGCTCCCTACCGGCATCTGCGCTCGCGTAATGTTACACGAATTTGCGTGATACGAACCGAAATAACACGTATATGCTTATGTTCGTCGTGTGCGTGTGCGTGTGCGTGTGTGCGTGCGTGCGTGCGTGCGTGCGTGCGTGCGTGCGTGCGTGCGTGCGTGCGTGCGTGCGTGCGTGCGTGCGTGCGTGCGTGCGTGCGTGCGTGCGTGCGTGCGTGTGTGTGTGTGTGTGTGTGTGTGTGTGTGTGTGTGTGTGTGTGTGTGTGTGTGTGTGTGTGTGTGTGTGTGTGTGTGTGTGTGTGTGTGTGTGTGTGTGTGTGTGTGTGTGTGTGTCTAAATATTCTTTTTGCCTCTTGGGTATAAATTTTACTATGCATTCATTTAAATTGAGGAATGCAAAATTGTGTACATACAATAATTTTTTTCAATAGCATTCTTATGTTAAAGACAAGCATTATTTTAGTATTGTATATATATGTATGTGTGTGTGTGTATGCGTGCGCGCGCGCGCGCGTGTGTGTGTGCGTGCGTGCGTGAAAATAATTTTAAATTATATATATATATATATATATATATATATATATATATATATACACACACACGCATATTAGTGACAAAAATATTTTCCTCAATAGTACTAAAAGTTCAATTTTAGTAACAAATAATACGTGTCATTTCGAAACATATACCATAAATGTATAATTTTTACTGCAAGTTATATCATGTCGGGTAAAATAAATTATTGAATCCTTTTGTATTTCAAAAAATGTTTTCTTGTAGTTTAAAATTTTCTCTATCAAAATTAAAATCTTTTTCTATCTTGCGCTTGTATTAGAATTTGACGGTGCTGGTCTCACTGTTACCATATAGTTATTATTTTATAAGAGATTTATCAAAATTATGTCATTATAGAATGATAATATAAATTATCAGTGGGAAATGTGACAAATGTGGAGAATTATTCTCATATATACATATTATATCATCGTTTCCATATATGTATAATAAAGATGTAGTAAAAACAAGGGCACCTTGGTGAAAACAAAGTATAAAAAATTATGCAGATAATGGCGATATATTCAAATATCTCATTTTATTGACAATGAGTATATATCGGAATTGTAGATTTTTATAAATTATTCGATTATTTATCAGTAATAAAATGCTAAATAAGAATTGCTAATTTTTGCATATGTGTATATCGAATCAGGTTTTACAAGATATCACTGATTTCTAAGTCATGTTCTTCTAAAACATAATAGTTATAAGCTAGTATAACACATCGAAGACAATATCAAAGGTGTTTTGAAGCTAAAAAATACATCATGGGAATTACGTTTTTCTACGAATGTCCTATATATTATAGAAAGTATATGACGCCGTATTTTTATTGTACAATTTTAGAGTAATGTATACTATTATAGAATGTGTTATAATTTAATGTTGCGCTATGTACATATGCATCAATTTTCATAATGTGCGTACATATCTAGTTCACTTTGTATATTAATATACAGAATGGATTGTGTGGAAAATGGAATACAACTATAAAAAGGAGGTAATTTCTCGCGCAAAAATATGTTGAAACGTAGAATAAACTAATTTTTATCTACAAGTCTTTGTTTTTAAAAAAAATATGACTTTAGAATTTGAAAATTTAATATGTTAAACTATATTTTTAAACTATAATAAGCTCGAGCAATCTTATACATTTGTTATAACATTTGTTGTAATGTGTATACATTGTATACATATCGTAATTATCTTGATAATGCCTATTAAAATATGTGTAGAAAGGTGAAGACAAATTTTTTGTGGAAAAAAAAATTTATATATTTTACACACACACATACACACAACTTAATATTAATTTTACTAATAAATAGAATGTTATGTGTTAATAATCGATGTTAATTTTTGATAATACATATGATACAAATCATTAAGGATTATTTAAGCTTTTAGATAAGTTTAAATATGTTATTAATTTTCCAAATTCAATTTTAAAATTGAGTTTTCAAAAAAATAAAGCTCTTTATAGGAAAAAAATATTCTTTATAATTCTACATTTTTTATTTTATTTTTGCATGAGGAATTACTTATGATACAAATCAATTAAGGATTATTTAAGCTTTTAGATAAGTTTAAATATATTATTAATTTTCTAAATTCAATTTTGAAATTGAGTTTTCTAAAAATAAAGCTTTATAGGAAAAAAATATTTTTTATAATTCTACATTTTTTATTTTATTTTTCCATGAGGAATTACTTATTTCTCAATTGTAGAATTATTGAAACTATATGTTTACAATCCATCTTTATATTTTACACAGAAGTTGTCATATGCTCACGATACTCGCTATTTAAAGTTTAATGTTATAGAATATACACCGTATTGAATTAATATTGATACGTTATGCAAAACACGTACTCCGCGCGTTCTGTCAATTATAAATATAATGAAAATTATTATTCTTAAGAATAAACATGTTCTGTGCAAAAGAGAGTAGTTTGATAATTTTGATTTATTCAAAATTTCATACATATTACATTTTGTATTTAATTTTTCAGGATTTATGTTTTAGGTTACAACTATAAAATTATTTAGAATCCATAGTAATGAGAAAGTAGTACGAGTACGTTTGTCAGATAATGTAAAATGTTTACTTTTTTTAGCTGTAAAAAAACGTACATCTTATAACCCCTGATTTGTGAACTGTACCCAAGTAGCACATGTTCGTTTAATAAACGTTTTCTAAACGTATCTTTTCGTATTAGATACGTTTAGAAAACGTTTATAAAACGAACAGTGCTACCTGGGTATGTTTGCGTTTATGTAAAAATAGTACAATTCGTGTATACATATATAAAATTGCGATAAACTTTAATTTTGTGACTATGACTATGATACATTTTAATTCAAAACAATTTGTTCTGTGTGACTAAGATATGTATATACATATATATGTATATATAAATTTAGCTAGCCGAAACATATTTTGGACCATATTTGACCCGTCCTCGGACCTCCCTTCACTGTAATACAAGCGTCTAACGCGCCGCTTTGGGTTTTTCGCTTATAACTCGGAAGGAGATGGAGAGAGAGGGTTGGGGTCTGAGAGACATCGATTGGGTTTTGGACGGTCTATAACTTTGGTCCTATACTTCGTCCCTCTAGGACGCATCGTTTAGGCTCTGTATACTTGGAGCGAGGGGTCGAAAATATTCTAAGCCCCACGCCGGTTAAAAAAAAACACAAAAATGGTCTCCACAGTTACTATACCAATCGACAGAGAATCGCCCGAAACGCATTTTGGATCACACTTTTGAAGACCATTTTTGGAAAATTTTCGTAATTTAATTATTATTTCTACAGATTAAGAGTTCTAATTAGTCACGATCTTTAAGGCTCTTCGGGATCTATATTCTCCTACAAATACGTCTCTGTACGACCCATAGTTTTCGAGTTATAAATTTTCAAAGATTTCTCGTTTATTCATAATTCTAATTACCGTTTCTTGAGATTAAGAGTTCTAATTGGTCGCAATCTTTAGGGCTCTAAAGGACCTATATTCTCCCCCAAGTACGTCTCTGTACGATCCACAGTTTTCGAGTTATAAATGAATAAAGATTTCTCGTTTATTTGTAATTTTAATTATCATTTCTTGAGCTTAAGAGTTCTGATTGGTCGCGATCTTTAGGGCTCTAAGGGACCTATATTCTCCCCCAAGTACGTCTATGTACCATTCACAGTTTTCGAGTTATGAATACAAAGATGTAGAAATATTATACAAATAAATTATTTAAATAAATTCCTTACGTCAGTCATGTTGGGCTCATATAGTAAGGTAACTAAACATTAATAAAGCACCATAATTTAACGGCAAAATACAATGTAGTAAAAATATTACATAATTAAATTATTTTAATATTTACCTTACGTGAGTCAGGTTCGGCTCACATAGTAAGGTTTGTATAGATGAATAAAGCACCATTAACCTGACCGCAAAATACAAAATTGTAAAAATGATACATAAATAAATTATTAAAATATTTATTTTACCGGAGTCAGGTTTGGAGAATATAATAAGGTTTGTAAAGATGAATAAAGCACCATTAATTTGACCGCAAAATACAAAATTGTAGAAATGTTCAATAAATAAATTATTAAAATATTTATTCTACCGGAGTCAGATTCGACTTGAATAATAAGGCATGTAAAGATGAATAAAGCACCAATAATCTGACCGCAAGATATAAAGTTGTAGAAATGTTACATGAATAAAATATTAAAATATTTATTTTACCGGAGTCAGGTTCGGCTCGTATAATAAGGATTGTAAAGATGAATAAAGCACCATTAACCTGACCGCAAAATACACAATTGTAGAAATGTTACATGAATATATTATTCAAATATTTATTTTATCGGAGTCAGCTTTGGCTCATATAATAAGGTATGTAAAGATAAGTAAAGCAGTATAAACATAACCGCAATTTAAAGTACGATGATAGAATTATACTTTGTAACTTAAGAATGGTAAGTCTTTCAAGGAAATGTATAGGACCTAATTTATGTAATTGTACAAGGTGAGTAATATGAGCCAAACCTGACTTCAAAATAATAAATTTTTTTTTTTTTTTTTTTACAGGTCAGATCAAGTCAGGTCAGGTTGCTGGTTTTCCGAGAAAAATATTTTAAACCGGTAAGTGGAATGGACGGGGAATAAAGAGTAGATAGCGACTACATAAAGCATTTTTCGCAATTTTTTGGTTTTAGTGGTGAAAAAATTATGGTCTCATCGCGATCCACTTGTCACGAATCGAATTCTGAGGCAATAAAAAATTAAAAAAATTTTTTAAAATTCGGTATCTCCGTAGGGAAGGATCGGAGGAGCGGGGTGTCAAAAACGAAAAATGGGGCGTTCGACGGATCGTCCATCCCCCCTGGTTTCATTCCTCTAACCCTTTCCGTTCGGGAGAAGAAAACTTATAAGTAAAAATTGAATTTTTGGAATTTACGGATTTGGAATTGCAGTACCACAATCGGAATTCTAAGCCGAGTTAGGTTGACGTATCTTGAACTTCAGATTTTGACTTAAGAGTCGAAAATATTCTAAGTCCTACGCCGGTTCAAAAAAACTTAAAAATGGTCTTCCCAGTTACTATACAAATCGACTGCAAATGGTCTGAAACGTGTTTTGGACTTCACTTTCAAAGATGATTTTTGGAAAATTTTTGTATTTTAATTATCGTTTTTTACAAATTAGGAGTTTTTATTAGTCGCGATCTTTAGGGCTCTAAAGGACTTATATTCTGCCTTTAGTACGTCTCTGTACGACCCATAGTTTTGGAGTTATGAATTTTCAAAGATTTTTCGTATATTTGTAATTTAATTATCGTTTCAACAGATTAAGAGTTCTAAATAGTTGCCCTCTTTAAGGCTTTTTAGGATCTATATTCTCCCTCAAATACGTCTCTGACAATCCATAGTTTCGGAGTTATAAATTTTCAAAGATTTTCCGTTTATTAGTAATTTTAATTATTGTTTTTTGAAATTAAGAGTTCTAATTGGTCGCAATCTTTAGGGCTCTAAAGAACCTATATTCTCCCTCAAGTACGTCTCTGTATGATTCATAGTTTCGAGGTTATAAATTTTCAAAGATTCATCGTATATTGATAATTTTCAATATCGTTTCTTGAGATTAAGAGTTTTAATTATACGCGATCTTAAGGGCTATATAAAACCTATATTCTCTCCCAAGTACGTCTCTGTACGATCCACAGTTTTGGAGTTATGTAGTAATACAAAGATGTAGAAATATTACATAAATAAATAATTTAAATTCCTAACGTCAGTCATGTTCGGCTCCTATAATAAGATTTGTAAAGATAAATAAAGCACAGTTAACCTGACCGCAAAATACAAATTTGTAGAAATACTCCATAGATAAATTATTTAAATATTTAAAAACAATTGATCTGACAGCAAAAAGAACAAAGTTGTAAAAATGTTACATGAATAAATAATTTAAATATTTATTTTACCGGAGTCAGGTTTGGCTCGTAGAATAAGGTTTATAAACATTTTATGCTTTGTTTGGCTCGTAGAATAAGGTTTATAAACATAAACAAAGCATAATTGACCTGACCGTAATTTAAAGTAAAGTACGATGATAGAATTATACTTTGTAACTTGAGAATGGTAATTGTTTCAAAAAAAAAAAAAAAAAAAAAATGTATAAGACTTAATTTATGTAACTGCTTAAGACGAGTAATATAAGCCGAACTTGACGTTGACAAAATAATTTTTTTTTTTTTTTTTTTTTTTTTTTTCCAGGCTAGGTCAGGCCAGGCTAGGTCAGGCCAGGCTAGGTCAGGCCAGGCTAGGTCAGGCCAGGCTAGGTCAGGCCAGGCTAGGTCAGGCCAGGCTAGGTCAGGCCAGGCTAGGTCAGGCCAGGCTAGGTCAGGCCAGGCTAGGTCAGGCCAGGCTAGGTCAGGCCAGGCTAGGTCAGGCCAGGCTAGGTCAGGCCAGGCTAGGTCAGGCCAGGCTAGGTCAGGCCAGGCTAGGTCAGGCCAGGCTAGGTCAGGCCAGGCTAGGTCAGGCCAGGCTAGGTCAGGCCAGGCTAGGTCAGGCCAGGCTAGGTCAGGCCAGGCTAGGTCAGGCCAGGCTAGGTCAGGCCAGGCTAGGTCAGGCCAGGCTAGGTCAGGCCAGGCTAGGTCAGGCCAGGCTAGGTCAGGCCAGGCTAGGTCAGGCCAGGCTAGGTCAGGCCAGGCTAGGTCAGGCCAGGCTAGGTCAGGCCAGGCTAGGTCAGGCCAGGCTAGGTCAGGCCAGGCTAGGTCAGGCCAGGCTAGGTCAGGCCAGGCTAGGTCAGGCCAGGCTAGGTCAGGCCAGGCTAGGTCAGGCCAGGCTAGGTCAGGCCAGGCTAGGTCAGGCCAGGCTAGGTCAGGCCAGGCTAGGTCAGGCCAGGCTAGGTCAGGCCAGGCTAGGTCAGGCCAGGCTAGGTCAGGCCAGGCTAGGTCAGGCCAGGCTAGGTCAGGCCAGGCTAGGTCAGGCCAGGCTAGGTCAGGCCAGGCTAGGTCAGGCCAGGCTAGGTCAGGCCAGGCTAGGTCAGGCCAGGCTAGGTCAGGCCAGGCTAGGTCAGGCCAGGCTAGGTCAGGCCAGGCTAGGTCAGGCCAGGCTAGGTCAGGCCAGGCTAGGTCAGGCCAGGCTAGGTCAGGCCAGGCTAGGTCAGGCCAGGCTAGGTCAGGCCAGGCTAGGTCAGGCCAGGCTAGGTCAGGCCAGGCTAGGTCAGGCCAGGCTAGGTCAGGCCAGGCTAGGTCAGGCCAGGCTAGGTCAGGCCAGGCTAGGTCAGGCCAGGCTAGGTCAGGCCAGGCTAGGTCAGGCCAGGCTAGGTCAGGCCAGGCTAGGTCAGGCCAGGCTAGGTCAGGCCAGGCTAGGTCAGGCCAGGCTAGGTCAGGCCAGGCTAGGTCAGGCCAGGCTAGGTCAGGCCAGGCTAGGTCAGGCCAGGCTAGGTCAGGCCAGGCTAGGTCAGGCCAGGCTAGGTCAGGCCAGGCTAGGTCAGGCCAGGCTAGGTCAGGCCAGGCTAGGTCAGGCCAGGCTAGGTCAGGCCAGGCTAGGTCAGGCCAGGCTAGGTCAGGCCAGGCTAGGTCAGGCCAGGCTAGGTCAGGCCAGGCTAGGTCAGGCCAGGCTAGGTCAGGCCAGGCTAGGTCAGGCCAGGCTAGGTCAGGCCAGGCTAGGTCAGGCCAGGCTAGGTCAGGCCAGGCTAGGTCAGGCCAGGCTAGGTCAGGCCAGGCTAGGTCAGGCCAGGCTAGGTCAGGCCAGGCTAGGTCAGGCCAGGCTAGGTCAGGCCAGGCTAGGTCAGGCCAGGCTAGGTCAGGCCAGGCTAGGTCAGGCCAGGCTAGGTCAGGCCAGGCTAGGTCAGGCCAGGCTAGGTCAGGCCAGGCTAGGTCAGGCCAGGCTAGGTCAGGCCAGGCTAGGTCAGGCCAGGCTAGGTCAGGCCAGGCTAGGTCAGGCCAGGCTAGGTCAGGCCAGGCTAGGTCAGGCCAGGCTAGGTCAGGCCAGGCTAGGTCAGGCCAGGCTAGGTCAGGCCAGGCTAGGTCAGGCCAGGCTAGGTCAGGCCAGGCTAGGTCAGGCCAGGCTAGGTCAGGCCAGGCTAGGTCAGGCCAGGCTAGGTCAGGCCAGGCTAGGTCAGGCCAGGCTAGGTCAGGCCAGGCTAGGTCAGGCCAGGCTAGGTCAGGCCAGGCTAGGTCAGGCCAGGCTAGGTCAGGCCAGGCTAGGTCAGGCCAGGCTAGGTCAGGCCAGGCTAGGTCAGGCCAGGCTAGGTCAGGCCAGGCTAGGTCAGGCCAGGCTAGGTCAGGCCAGGCTAGGTCAGGCCAGGCTAGGTCAGGCCAGGCTAGGTCAGGCCAGGCTAGGTCAGGCCAGGCTAGGTCAGGCCAGGCTAGGTCAGGCCAGGCTAGGTCAGGCCAGGCTAGGTCAGGCCAGGCTAGGTCAGGCCAGGCTAGGTCAGGCCAGGCTAGGTCAGGCCAGGCTAGGTCAGGCCAGGCTAGGTCAGGCCAGGCTAGGTCAGGCCAGGCTAGGTCAGGCCAGGCTAGGTCAGGCCAGGCTAGGTCAGGCCAGGCTAGGTCAGGCCAGGCTAGGTCAGGCCAGGCTAGGTCAGGCCAGGCTAGGTCAGGCCAGGCTAGGTCAGGCCAGGCTAGGTCAGGCCAGGCTAGGTCAGGCCAGGCTAGGTCAGGCCAGGCTAGGTCAGGCCAGGCTAGGTCAGGCCAGGCTAGGTCAGGCCAGGCTAGGTCAGGCCAGGCTAGGTCAGGCCAGGCTAGGTCAGGCCAGGCTAGGTCAGGCCAGGCTAGGTCAGGCCAGGCTAGGTCAGGCCAGGCTAGGTCAGGCCAGGCTAGGTCAGGCCAGGCTAGGTCAGGCCAGGCTAGGTCAGGCCAGGCTAGGTCAGGCCAGGCTAGGTCAGGCCAGGCTAGGTCAGGCCAGGCTAGGTCAGGCCAGGCTAGGTCAGGCCAGGCTAGGTCAGGCCAGGCTAGGTCAGGCCAGGCTAGGTCAGGCCAGGCTAGGTCAGGCCAGGCTAGGTCAGGCCAGGCTAGGTCAGGCCAGGCTAGGTCAGGCCAGGCTAGGTCAGGCCAGGCTAGGTCAGGCCAGGCTAGGTCAGGCCAGGCTAGGTCAGGCCAGGCTAGGTCAGGCCAGGCTAGGTCAGGCCAGGCTAGGTCAGGCCAGGCTAGGTCAGGCCAGGCTAGGTCAGGCCAGGCTAGGTCAGGCCAGGCTAGGTCAGGTTAGGTTAGGTTAGGTTAGGTTAGGTTAGGTTAGGTTAGGTTAGGTTAGGTTAGGTTAGGTTAGGTTAGGTTAGGTTAGGTTAGGTTAGGTTAGGTTAGGTTAGGTTAGGTTAGGTTAGGTTAGGTTAGGTTAGGTTAGGTTAGGTTAGGTTAGGTTAGGTTAGGTTAGGTTAGGTTAGGTTAGGTTAGGTTAGGTTAGGTTAGGTTAGGTTAGGTTAGGTTAGGTTAGGTTAGGTTAGGTTAGGTTAGGTTAGGTTAGGTTAGGTTAGGTTAGGTTAGGTTAGGTTAGGTTAGGTTAGGTTAGGTTAGGTTAGGTTAGGTTAGGTTAGGTTAGGTTAGGTTAGGTTAGGTTAGGTTAGGTTAGGTTAGGTTAGGTTAGGTTAGGTTAGGTTAGGTTAGGTTAGGTTAGGTTAGGTTAGGTTAGGTTAGGTTAGGTTAGGTTAGGTTAGGTTAGGTTAGGTTAGGTTAGGTTAGGTTAGGTTAGGTTAGGTTAGGTTAGGTTAGGTTAGGTTAGGTTAGGTTAGGTTAGGTTAGGTTAGGTTAGGTTAGGTTAGGTTAGGTTAGGTTAGGTTAGGTTAGGTTAGGTTAGGTTAGGTTAGGTTAGGTTAGGTTAGGTTAGGTTAGGTTAGGTTAGGTTAGGTTAGGTTAGGTTAGGTTAGGTTAGGTTAGGTTAGGTTAGGTTAGGTTAGGTTAGGTTAGGTTAGGTTAGGTTAGGTTAGGTTAGGTTAGGTTAGGTTAGGTTAGGTTAGGTTAGGTTAGGTTAGGTTAGGTTAGGTTAGGTTAGGTTAGGTTAGGTTAGGTTAGGTTAGGTTAGGTTAGGTTAGGTTAGGTTAGGTTAGGTTAGGTTAGGTTAGGTTAGGTTAGGTTAGGTTAGGTTAGGTTAGGTTAGGTTAGGTTAGGTTAGGTTAGGTTAGGTTAGGTTAGGTTAGGTTAGGTTAGGTTAGGTTAGGTTAGGTTAGGTTAGGTTAGGTTAGGTTAGGTTAGGTTAGGTTAGGTTAGGTTAGGTTAGGTTAGGTTAGGTTAGGTTAGGTTAGGTTAGGTTAGGTTAGGTTAGGTTAGGTTAGGTTAGGTTAGGTTAGGTTAGGTTAGGTTAGGTTAGGTTAGGTTAGGTTAGGTTAGGTTAGGTTAGGTTAGGTTAGGTTAGGTTAGGTTAGGTTAGGTTAGGTTAGGTTAGGTTAGGTTAGGTTAGGTTAGGTTAGGTTAGGTTAGGTTAGGTTAGGTTAGGTTAGGTTAGGTTAGGTTAGGTTAGGTTAGGTTAGGTTAGGTTAGGTTAGGTTAGGTTAGGTTAGGTTAGGTTAGGTTAGGTTAGGTTAGGTTAGGTTAGGTTAGGTTAGGTTAGGTTAGGTTAGGTTAGGTTAGGTTAGGTTAGGTTAGGTTAGGTTAGGTTAGGTTAGGTTAGGTTAGGTTAGGTTAGGTTAGGTTAGGTTAGGTTAGGTTAGGTTAGGTTAGGTTAGGTTAGGTTAGGTTAGGTTAGGTTAGGTTAGGTTAGGTTAGGTTAGGTTAGGTTAGGTTAGGTTAGGTTAGGTTAGGTTAGGTTAGGTTAGGTTAGGTTAGGTTAGGTTAGGTTAGGTTAGGTTAGGTTAGGTTAGGTTAGGTTAGGTTAGGTTAGGTTAGGTTAGGTTAGGTTAGGTTAGGTTAGGTTAGGTTAGGTTAGGTTAGGTTAGGTTAGGTTAGGTTAGGTTAGGTTAGGTTAGGTTAGGTTAGGTTAGGTTAGGTTAGGTTAGGTTAGGTTAGGTTAGGTTAGGTTAGGTTAGGTTAGGTTAGGTTAGGTTAGGTTAGGTTAGGTTAGGTTAGGTTAGGTTAGGTTAGGTTAGGTTAGGTTAGGTTAGGTTAGGTTAGGTTAGGTTAGGTTAGGTTAGGTTAGGTTAGGTTAGGTTAGGTTAGGTTAGGTTAGGTTAGGTTAGGTTAGGTTAGGTTAGGTTAGGTTAGGTTAGGTTAGGTTAGGTTAGGTTAGGTTAGGTTAGGTTAGGTTAGGTTAGGTTAGGTTAGGTTAGGTTAGGTTAGGTTAGGTTAGGTTAGGTTAGGTTAGGTTAGGTTAGGTTAGGTTAGGTTAGGTTAGGTTAGGTTAGGTTAGGTTAGGTAGGTT
>NC_132982.1:600000-800000 GCF_047496725.1 Anoplolepis gracilipes
AAATTTTGGTAAAGGAAAAATTGTCTTAGAATTGTGTCAGGATGGAATGTTGTTCTGGGACACCCTGTATATATACTGAGAAAAAATATTTTTAATATGAAAAAATGATTTATTTTGATACTTGCAAAGGAACGAATTATTTAAATTAAATAAAAATATATTTGAATCAGAATGGAATCATGAAATAAATAATATATTTTATTAATTCAAATATATTCTTGTTTAACTTAAATAATTAGTTTCTTTGCAAATATTGAAATTAATTATATTTTTAGATTTAGAATATTTTTTAATGTGTATATATATATAATTGCGTAGCTGCGCGCACTTCTTTTTCCATTCTACTGCAATTTAAAAATGCGCAATCCTTTTTAACTTTATCTCATACATACATATATACATATATTTAGTAACACAAAAACAATGACGTTCACGAAATAAAAAGTATTGATTATTTTTTATATTAAAAAATATTAAGATTATTTAAAGGCTCTAAATTGATATATTAACGTTAATATGAAAATTATTTTAATCAAAAAAGTTTTACATAAGTTTAGTTTAATAAAAATAATTGTTATAATTTCTTGCAAAAATAATAAGAAAATAATAAAGTATTAAAAAATGATATTAAAAACTTGCAATAAAAAAATTAAAAACTTTTATTTGAAAAGACTTATTGTTAGCGCAACTAAATTAAATAATACGCTATTGTAAAATCAATGTATTCATTAATTGAAATTTAGCAGCGCTAAGTCTTTTCAATTAAAATTTTTTACTTTTTTTATTGCAAGTTTTTAATATAATTTTTGGAATACTTTATTGTTATCTCTCCTTATTTTTGTAAGAAATTAAAGCAACTACTTTGATTAAACTAAACTTATGTACAACTTTTTTGATTAACATATTTTTATAACTTTTTATTTTCACTTAGCACAATTTCTTTTATACCATTATTTTTATAAATACTTTTTTACGCTGACTTGGCACCTTTTTTTTAAAAGGTACTAACGTTAATATGAATTCTTAGCAAATAAGATTCCGAATCAATAAGTGTCGATTGTCGTGAAACAATGCGTCGCGTGCTTTCGCGTGTATTTTGTTTTGTTAAAAAAGCGGGAATCATCATTCTGCGTCTATCACGTAAAAAAGCTGTGTGAAGATCAGTGTGAGGAAAATTCAATGCAAAGAAGAGAAAAATCCATATGAAAAAATGGATCATCCACAACCAAAGTGGCGCGAATATGAAGAGGGGAAAGCAGAAGCAAATAAATAAGGTGTTTAAAACATCATGATTAAATATAAAAGTGTTTAAAGGTTGGTTAGTTGCACATCATGATAATTCGAAAGCTTTTTGTGCAGCATGCAAGAAAGTTCTTTTGGAGTTGCATAACAATCAAAATTTATATTGTTCTACTAGTAATCAAATAAATTTTAGAATTTTTACTTCATAATTTTCTTTTCAAGTTAATTTTATCTCTTTTAGAAGTTAGAATTTACTACTTAATATTAATATTTATTACATCAAATCTTTTTCAGATTTTATTTTCAGTTTTAATTGTATATATAATTTTCTTCAATTTCTTTTATTATCGTAGCGCTTATGTTACGTATGGCTCGCTATGGCCCGCTCGCAGAATGGAGTGGTGTTGACGATTAAAGATGAGTATGTGCAGTAAGAAGGATTTATTACTCTACTATGTACATGTCTTGGAGCCTCTTCTCGAGAACTCCGTTTGGTTTTCTTTGAGGTGGCCCTTAAAAGGGCCGTTTGTATCTCCTAACGACGTCGCGGGCGCCACGTGATTTGGGGGAGCGTCTCCGTGATCCTTACAGGTCCCCAGCGATTGACTTAGTTATTATTTGCGTCGATTTTATCGGACTTGCGCTCCTTCGTTCGCCGTGGCCGTTCCTGCGTTCTCTTCGGCTTCACCGAGCCCGTCTGCGTACTGTGGTCGGTCGTGGAAACTTCCCAGTCGCTTTCGTACTGGCAGGCCCTGTCGTGCGTAGATGCGACGTGCTGTACGGCTCGCTCCGTACTGCTGGTATGGCTCTGCGTGGCTCTATTTATACGGGCTGGTGCGCTGGTCTGCGTGGCCTGGTCTCTGCCACTCGTACGTTTCAGCGATGGTGGCAGCGGTGACAGTCGCTCGGGAAGTTCCCATGACTGAGATGGCGAGGTGTAACGTCGTACTCTGATATCCCACGGGTGCAGCAGGCTCCGTGGTGTTGTGTCCTTCTCAGTGGAGGCAGATCGATTGGTGTCAGCTTCCACGGCAGAAGGGTGAAACCGACCCTTCTCGGTGGTGAATCTGGCGAATCCTTTGGCTCCCGATATTCTCGTACGGGCTCTGGTGAGCGGGGCGTGAGAAGCGGCCGAGGGATTCTGCTCCTTCTGGACGTAATGCCTATTTGAAACGCGCGCCTTACTGCTTGAGCGTGTCGCTTGGCAGAGCGTGGCGTGCTGGTGAGTTGCGTGGGTGTCGGCTCTTATACTTCGCGCGCGGTATTCTACTCGCGGTTTGACTCTCGCGTGCTTGCGCCGCGTAACGAGTCTTGCGCGCGGGCTATCGCGCATATTGCTGTGTGTGCTTTTGCAGGCGCTTGTGGTGGTTCGTAACCGCCACAATTATTATCTTTAAATATCGATCCTTTTTTTATTATGATACTAACTTTCCATATAGACATCTAATATATATTTAAAATAAATTCTTTTACAGCATGTACACACGCACACAGACACACACACACAGGCACACACACACACACACACACACACACAGATGTAGATATCATTTCTTTCTTTTATAAATATTAACTTTTTCGTATTAAATTTTTTTTCATTTTTTTCTATATTTTAAATATTAATACTTTTCTTAATGCTTATCTATTATAAATACTGATTTTTTTAAATTTTGTATTTTTAATTTTGTAATTTTTAATATTATTGTACTAATACTCTTTAATAATTTATTTGAGTAATATTTATTTTAATTATAATTACTTTAGTAATAATTTACTTTATGAAGAAGAGTAAAATTTATTTATTTATAATTATTTTGTTGTGTGTTAATTATATATATATATATATATATATATATATTTTATTTAAAAGTTATTTAAATATATATTCTTTATTATGGTCTAAAAATACATTTCTTTAGTATGCACAAATAAAAATAAATATTTTATTTTTTGTTTCAGGTATATCCAATTGTGTGGAATTGACTTGTGCATTAATCTGTTATTTTATTTTTTTTAGCTTATATATTATATTGCATATATATTTGCGTTAGTAATTTTAGACATTGTAATTGCAATTAATTTAATTATCAATTATTTAAAATTAATAATTTAATTCTTTTACATTAGTACTTATCGTTGCTAAAGTTATTATTATAAATTATTTATTTCTTATTTAACATTTCTTAGTAATGTATATCATTTTCATTTATTATAGATTTATAATAGAGTTAAATATTATGTATTTATGTAATTTTGTAGAATATTTTTATAAAATATTGGTAAGGTTTTCTGCAGTTTCCCTTACCCTAGCAACAAATGTTGGTATTCATATAAAGTAAGTCGTCTGCAGGCACAATAATAAATTTTAAATTTTGTTATAATGTATAAATTGCTTTTATTTATCTTATTAGAGACCTTTTCCTCATCATATTAAACTTTCCTACTCCCTTTCTATATAGAGTTCAATAATCTCTTTTATTGCAGCAGAATATGTACGTGACTGACAAGGGACCGTCATACAATGATACAAAAGTTAGGTGATGATTTTGTGCTCATCTAATAAAGCACCCTTCAAAAAGTAATATATAATATGAAAGCCATTTGCTAATGTAACGCCTATTATCGGATTCTCGGGCCGCCAAAGTTGGCTAAATTGGCTACCCGTGCGTGAGTTTTACAGAGCCCATCGCTAGGAGACCAGTGTACACACACTAATACGCAGTCAAATCACATGAAAATGACCTACTAGTTAAGAGAAAAAAAATTATGCATACATGTTTTTTCAAGTTTTTCTTCGAAACCTTATGCTTACGGTAAAGCGATGACATTTACAATGTCGATAGATCAAGGCAAGCTTTTGCTTCTTGCCTTGTTCGGACCGCTGAAAGATGGTAGTCCTGAAAAGGGCTACTGATTCGCTGAACTTCGTAGTTCCGTATCTTGGGGTATATTCAGAAAACAGCTGAAAATACTGGAATCGAAAAGAAAGGTTCATAATGTGGCAGGAAATTACTGACGTTGACATAAATAATAATAGCTGCGCGTGACAATTCTCTATAAACTTTTTTTGCTTAATGGGAGAAATATTACCACTACTGGATCGAACTGTTTCTTCGATTCGTATCTATTCATACCATTCCAGGATCTTCAGGCGTTTCCTGAATATGTCCCAAGATATGGAACCATGTAATTCAGCAAATAAACAGTCTTTTTTAGGGCTAGAAAATCAGTCCTTTTCAGGACTACCATCTGATCCCAATAATCCCACCATCGAGGCGAAAAGCAAAAACCTGCCTCGATCCATCGATATTGTCAACGTTATCGCCCTACTTTGCCATAAACATAAGATATTGACGAAAAAATTGGAAAACATATCCGAGTGTCATCATTTTGATTATTGTGAAGTGATGATGGCAGAGCAACTAAACAAACAACTCGTCGATCAAGATCTGATCCTCGAAAGCATTGACACGTTGGATATCGACTTCGATGGAAACACGAATTCCTACGTTCCCGAACCATTTGATCTCATTGCCGATAACGAGTTCAAAGAGAATGAATTCAAGGAGAACGAAGAGGACGAAGATATCGATGATATCGGCAATGATCCCGACTATATTCCTGATCCCGAGCCAAAGAAACTTCGTATATTCAAAGAGACCTTTCCTCGATGGAAATGGGAGAAGGCCTACCGCTACTGGACCAGACAGGACGATTATAGTAAGCCCATCGTTATTTCCTGTGAATATGTCAAAACATTAGGAAAGCAAAAGAAAACCAAAATCAACGTCAAGTCCCAATTTCCCAACATAGTCGGCGATAGATTGCAACGTCTTCGCAAATGGGCCAAAAAAATTGAGGACAGTGGCTATGGCTCGGCTAGAAGCGTCAATCTGCGAGTGTACGAGCTTTTCTGCGAAAAGAGAGATAAACATGGGATTGTCAACGATCTACAAATCAGAAAGTGGGGCATTCAAGCAAAAAATGAAATCAATCCCAACATGAAGTTCAAGACATCCAGTGGTTGGCTGCTAAACTTTAAACGCAAATACAATATTGTGTCTCGAAGTATCACTCATAAAGTTGGCAAAAACTTCTGGAAGAACCGATTGGAGTTGGAAGCTAAGGCAGTCCAATTCGAAACTCCGTCTAAATGACGATTGACTAGATGTAATTTCGACGTCGAAAACATCTCTAATTGAGGGGTCAGAAAACACTCGAATTGATGTAAATTTCAATGTGTGTTCGATATCATCATTTCAAGGTCAATTCGTGATCGAATTGATGTATCATTTCTCGCTAGGTAATGGTCTAGCAGAAAGATTTGTACAGATTCTCAAAAATGCATTACACCGTATGCGATGTGACAAAACAAATGTACACACCGATTTACAACAAATGTTTATACAGTACAGAAACATGTCTCACTCAACAACTGGCAAATCACCAGGAGAACTGTTATTTACAAGAAAATTACACACACCCTTGGGTCTTTTACACCCAGAAATTAAGAAAACTTATGAAACTAATAAAGCATATATTATATTCAAGAAGAGAGAAAGAGTTAATGCTCGAGACTATTTAGGTACAGATAAGTAGGTTTTCGGAAGAATTTTTAAGCGTATAGGTAAACTACATTACGATATTAAACTAGACGATGGACGAATTTGGAAAAGACATATCAATCAAATGCGTCACATTAGTGACAAGATGCCAGCTAAATTGAAGAATACTACCATAAACGATTCTTTAATAGATACAGCTCCAATAGAAGAAATAACAAAAGACAATGCCGCGGATGCAAATTATCGTGCAGCAGCAGCCAATATCCTACCGCCTCCGCAAGCGTTGCCCTTAAAACCGGAAAATGATATTTTCGGAAATGTAGCAGATCCAATGGAGATCGAACCGCAAAGATCTCCAAAGCCACGGAAATTACCTGCTAGATTTAAAAATTTTGAAGTAAATGTTAAAAAGTAGAAGTAAGAGATTCATGATTTTTTTGTTTAATATAAATGCAGTTTCTTCTTTTTGTTCAGTACGTTCTTTTTTCTCTTTTGTAAGATTCTTGTATTTTTTTACTTTTATGATGCGTACCATAAATTCATTACTTTAGCGGAGAGGGTATTATGTGTGTTAACACTTTTTAAATGAGGCGCGTGAAAACGCATGCGCGAATGGAGAGATTGAGAAAAAAGAGTGAGTAACCAACGACGTACGTTACGAGCAGGCTAACAATAAAATGTACGACTCAGTCATTTCAAGCCGGTTTTTTTTGTAATAATATTAAAATATAGAGTTATAGTAGCAGTCACACAGGCAATTTTATTGAGCATCCTAGTGGATTTTACTTCCGATTCCCATACATAACACTTTGATTATAGTTTTGAGAAATATTGCAATATTTATTTCGTTAGAATTTAATTACATATACACGAAACGAAAATCTTGTTTATTTTCCCGATATTGCCTTGCTTTTCAAAGAATATAATAATATTTATTGCATAAGACGGTAAGTTAATTAACTTTCACTTTTACGGAAAACCGTAAAGTATATTGTTTTTTGTCTGCAAGAGTCAGAAATGAATCGTTAAAACTGAGGTTAGAAATTGAAGTTATAAAATCTGTCATTGACAAAACATAATATATGCATATGTGACGATAGCTATAAATAGCTTCAGAATTTTGCAAAATAATAATTAATAAAAATTTACATACTTTAAATTTTATGTAGATAGATATTTTTAGAACATTTAATAGATGACCTCACTACATGCGACAAATTTAACGATTCTCTCTTTTTTACATTATAATAATTAATAAACGAAAATTTAAACTATTATTTTCATATTGTGCTTATCAAAATATATAATGATATTAATTAATATAATAAACTTAAGTTACCTCGAAATCGATTAAGAGTAGGTGTAAAGTAAAATATTTGTCAAACATTCTGTTAATTAAATTGTGTTTTTTTTTATGTTACCATTACAATATAATAAAATATGAAAACATCGATATCAATAATAACCAAGAAATTGTAGTAAACAATGACACCCCGCTTATTGTTATATTACTTTGTAATAATTGTTAAAATTTAATTTTTTTTATAAAAACTTCAATTTTATCTTATATGTATACATACTTATATAAATTTTTTATAAGTAATATATAAGTAATATATAAAAGTAATATATAAACTAATGTATATATGTATAAATGTACATATTAGGGTTGACGATTTCACCCGGATCTATAGATGTCCGGGTATCTGAGTATGATATTATCCGGATCTTATATCCGAATGTTTGGATAGAATAATCCATGATTTAAAAATCGGGATATCGGGATCGATCCGGTTCAAATCTTTCTTTACTATCTCATAAATCCGACTTCTGATTTGGATCCATGCGCGGTTAATCACCTTTATAAAGTTGGCCCCTCACTTTTTAAATTAAAAAAAATTATTAGAGTTTTGAAATGAATTGAAAACTCTTCGGAGGCCAGAATCAGTGATGCCAGAACATGGACGCGGCTCCACAGACTTCTATATATAATTAGACCGCTAACTCCGGCAAAATACATAATACCGAAAAGTATGTACAAAACTTATGCACAAGCGTTATCATTGGTGCTATGACAGTCACGTTGATTGGTTGAATTTAAAGCAATATATACATGCTACACGTAATGTTTTATGCGTATAATGATATTTTTCAATAAAAATATTTATGATTAACCTACTTTAACTTAAAAAAATTGTTGTTAAAAATAAAATATTAGAGACTGTCTCTTTTGTAATGTACAATAAAATATGGTTTAGTATATATAGTATATTAAATTTATTTAAATATAAATGCAGATACTCATATCTACTAATACATATAGCAATAAGTATAATATATATAAGTATATATATATATATATATATATATATATACCTTATATATATATATATATATATATATATATATATATATATACCTTATATATATATATATATATATACCTTATATATATATATATATATATATATATATATATATATTTTATTTTAAATGAGAGAACTTCTAAAATGAATTGAAAACTCTTCAGAGGCCAGAATCAGTGATGCCAGAACATGGACGCGGCTCCACAGACTTCTATATATAACTAGGCCGCTAACTCCTGCAAAATACATAATACCGAAAAGTATGTATGTATATATATATATATATATATATATATATATATATATATATAGGGTGTCCCATAACTCGCGAACTACCCGTCAGGTGCAGGTAGAGTAGGTTAAATTGAGTAAAAAAGTTATCTGCCATTTTGCAATTTTCGCAATAGTTAATGCGATATTAATTATAAGAGATCAGCCAATCGGCGCCTGGCAACAATGCGCGGCACGAAGAAGCTTCCCACTGTTACTTGATACTAGACGCGACGACGAAGCGGTGAGAGGAACACTCTGCATTGACAACCTGAAGAGTCATTCCTCAAAAGTCGTTCCTCCCACCGCTTCGTCGACACGCCTAGTATCAAGTAACAGTAGAAGGCTTCTTCGTGCCGCGCGCTCCTGCCGGACGCCGATTGGCTGATCTTTTATAATCAATATCTCATTAACTATTGCGAAAATTGCAAAATGGTAGTGTAGCGCTTTCTATTGGATTGGCTCGCAGTAGCCCGCCTGCAGGATGGAATCAGTGTGGTGATTGAATTTTGCATTATGTACGATAAAATAGTTTATTCTGACTCTATTTACATATGTACATGGGATGTGAAGTCTCTTACGAAAACGCGGTTTAATGTTATCTTTTGGTGGCCCTGAAAAGGGCCGTTTGTGTAATTAACGCCGCCGCGAACGTCAAGTAATTTTAAGAGCTGCCTTTGTGGTTCTCACGGATCCCCAGCAGTCCGTCTGGTTATTATTGGCATCGACGGTCTTGGCTTCGTCCTTCTTTGCTCGCTCAGGCTCTGTCTGCGTGCCGTGCTCTGCAGTGGAGACTTCCCAGTCGCTGTCGTACTGGCTGGCCTGGTCGCGTGTGGATGCGACGTGTTGTACGGCTCGCTACGGTACGCTCCCTACTGCGAGGCTGGCTCTGAGTCCCTCTATTTATATGTGGTGTAGAGATGGTCTGCGTGGCTTGATTCCTTCTGCTGTTGCGCCTTGGTGATGGTGGTAGTGGTGAGAGCCTCCCTGGAAGTTCCCACGACTGGGATGGTGAAGTAAGCGGCGCACATATTCTAAGGGTCCAGCAGGATCCTGGGTGGTCACGTCCTTCGTGGTGAAGACAGGTCGATCGGGATCAATTTCTACGGCAGGAGCGTGAAGCCGACCCTTCGTGGTGGTGATTCCGGCGAATCTCGTGGCTCTCGCTGCTCTCGGAACGGCCCGGGTGATCGGGGTGTGAGGAGCGGCCGAGGTATTCTATTTCGCCTGGACGTTATGTCAATTTGAATTGCGCGCCTCTATGCGTGAGCATAAGCTGCCTTGCAGAGCGTGGCGTGCTCCTGGGTTGTCCGGGCGCTCGCTCTTAATCTCCGCGCGTGGGATTTCACTAGCAGTTTGACTCTCGCGTGCTTGCGCCGCGTAATGAGTCTCGCGCGCGGGCTATCGCGCGTATTGCTGTTTGCGCGTTTGCAGGCGCTTGTGGTGGTTCGTGGCCGCTACAGGTAGATAACTTTTTTACTCAATTTAATCTACTCTACTTGCACAGGTGGTTCGCGAGTTATGGGACACCCTGTATATGTACATGTACATGTAACAGAGGAGAAATGTATATTTAAAAATAAAAATTGAAATATATAAAATTATTATTTATTTAGTAATATTTATGTAGTTATAAAATAGACACACTTTGGGAAGAATTTTAAATTTTAATTATTGTAATCAACCATTCAACCATGTCACTCAGAAACGAGTTTTCTATAGCAGCTATATTACATATCTATCCCCTCCTTTTCTATCCCACCAATGTAGTACATATTTTTCGGGGTCAATTTTCAGATTTAGTATATAAGAAAATCAGCGGTCTAGTTATATATAGAACTCTGTGCGCGGCTCCTGGCTCATATGACGCACACACAAGCGCGAGCCGTGTATATGTGGCGCCGAGCATGCGCAGAACTCACATCTACACGGGCGCTTGTGTGTGCGTCATGTGAGCCGGGAGCCGCCGCGTCCACGTTCTGGCATCACTGGCCAGAATTCTAGTAATTTTTTTAATGAGGGGCTAACTTCACAAAAGTCGCTTAATCAGGCTTTTGCACTATTGACAAGTAATAAACATTAATAAAAGTTAACTTCGCGTATTAATTATTAATAGTTCAATCAGGTAGGAAATAAATTATTATTGTATATGCAGAGATAACTGGTATAATAAATGCATCTTTACAAATAACTTGATTCGTTGAAAACTAACAAAAACTGTATATAGGTACATTCAACTGTAAACAATTGAATGTATCTATAAAAGTATAATAAATATGTTTATATTCTCTAATTAATACACATAAAAAATTCTTACACAATATATTTCATAAATATTTGCTACATACAATTCTTTTTTAACGAACCAAGTTACTCTAAAATGCATTTTTGGTGTCTTGCATACACAGTAATGATTCATGTGTCGTTTAAGGTTTGAAACATTTCATTACAATGTCGAAGAAGAGAAGTTGGGTACGGCAATATTGCACGGCTTCCGCAGACAACGTCGAAGCAACATGCAATATATGTAATTCTATATTTATGACACATGGATCAACCTTCTGTCTAAATAAACCTCTGAAATCTGTTCATTTAATGAATCCTGATAATCAAAAGCGACGGTAAATAGTAAATTCTTTAAGTTACTATCATGTTACACTATTTTATCTTATAAATAATGTTTTTCTTGCTGCTATTATAATATGCATTTTTTCATTTATTTTATATTACCTTTAATTTTAATTATTTTATTGATGTTTTCACATATGAGAGTCTTACTTATTTCATAATTTGTTTAATTTTATTTATTTATTATAGACAAAAAGAGAATGAAGGCAACATCAATAATCAAGAGTCTGATGATTCTCAGAATTCTGATCAATATAAGTGATATAACGATGCTTGTTGCAAGTCCATCGCGGGTGATAAGACACACCGCACGAGGACGATAAAAACAGAAGCAAGAGAAGATTGCTCTAGCTCTAGCACGACTTATTATTTTTGTGACAAAGTCACCAGGGGCCAAACAGCCGCCCCTGCAAAATAATCGACGCCTTTCGGCGCCACCAAACGATACAACGTTGGGCCTCCCGATCTCCCTACTCTGCTCGGAACCGAGAATGGGAGGCGGGCCAACGGGTATATAAGCTCGGCCACAAAGCCGGCACCTATTCCTGACCTGATTCTTCCGTGAAAGAGTTCTCTCGAAACTCCAGACACCAGCGACTATCCTTGCTACGATCCTCCAGACAACGAGCGTTCTCGTTGAACCGACCGGGCGTCCCCGGCCTCCGGCCCCGAGCACGAGAGCGAAACCGTTTCCGGACGACACACGCAAACCGCCCGTCTCCGGGCGAATAACATTGACATCTGTCCATTTCCGGACGACACACACCGATCCGCCCATCTTCGGGCGACCAGAGAGAGAGAGAGAGAGAGCCGTCTGCCGCCAGGACGCCGCCGACCGCACCGTTAAGCCGTCCGCCGCCAGGACGCCGCCGACTGCACCGTTAAGTCGTCCACCGTCAGGACGCCACCGACCGAACCGTTACGTCGTCCGCCACCCGGATGCCTCCGAACGAACCGCCAATTCGTCGACCACCAGGACGCACGCCCCCGACCGCCGAGCGATCCGAATCCGCGGACACCACCACCGAGCCAACATCGGCAGGGCCAACACCGACGATCCTCCTGTACATACCGCCCTTGTATATATTCCCTCCCCCTCGCAAACATGTAAATATTCACGCTTTAAATGAACCATAAACTCGATTAAAGCACGACATACGGAAAAGAGCAGTCTATCACCCGCCGTGCCCGTCCTTCTCCCGAATCCTAGAACCGGCGAGCATTATCCGAGACGTCGGGAAAGGCGACACGTTATATTTTAAACCAATTGCCCATCTCTTTCACTGAATCTGAAGGATTTCGTAGTTTCATGGCTACTGTTGATTCCTCATACAAGGTTATGATAGAAAGGTAACGTAATAATTATAATAATAATAATAGTAATAATAAAAAATATAATATATAATAATAATAATAATAATAATAATAATATAATAATATATAACAATAATAATATAATAATATAATATATAATATAATAATATAATAATATAATATATAGTAATATAATAATATAGTAATAAAATATAATAATGTAATAATATAATTATTTTTATATACAGGGTTTCCGGTAATAATCGCCTCGCCTCTCTAGGGCAAATAGACCAAGTCAAACTGAATATAAAAGTCCTCTACCATTTTGCGATCTTCGTAATAATTACCGAAAAATTAATTAACAAAGATTGACAAATTCGGGCGAGTACAAGCGCGGGACGAGAAGACCCATCCTACTACTACGCGGTTACTAGGCGCTCATTGAATGATAGGAGGAGCGGTCTATGACTGGCAATGAATGCATATGAGTAGCGCGCCTAATAGTAACCGCGCAGCAGTGGAATGGGCCTTCTCGCTGCGCGCTTATACTTGGGCGGATTTGTTAATCTTTGTTAATTAATTTCTCGATAATTATTATGAAGATCGCAAAATGGTAGAGGACTTTCATGTTCAGTTTGACTTGCTCTATTTGCCCTAGAGAGGTGATTATTACCGGACACTCTGTATACAGATACCCTGCTCTGAGACCCTTAAGAAAAGACTGCATTTACTTTAAGATGGTGTAAAAGAAAAGATTAAGTTTGAGATGTCCAAGGCCGTGTCTGTCACTTGCATTTCGGACTTTTAGACTTCAAAAACTCAAGATGCATATATGACAGTGATTGGTCAGTTTTTAACGGACAATTGGGAAATAAAATCTTATACACTGACAACAGGGGAAGTCGAAGAACGCCATACGACTATTCATATAAGTGAAAGGATATTAGAAGTTCTTTGTGAATGGGAAATTGATGAAAAAACTACAATTGTGGTTACAGATAACGCTATAAATGTGATAAACGCTGTCAAAGCTCTACCGAATTTAACAGTAAATGAGGGAGCAACATGTGCAGCACATACCATGCAGCTTGCAATATCAAAAGGATTAGAAATCAAAGAAATTGAAATATTTTGCCAAAAGGCAAGAAAAATGGTTGGGCACTTTCGTCGTTCAAACATTGCATGGGAAGCGTTAAAAGCAAATCAGGAGAATCTTAAGATGCCTGTGCTTAAATTAATACAAAGCGTTCCTACACGTTGGAACTCCACATATGATGTGCTTGAGTGCCTCCTGAAGAATAGACGTCCCGTGGAAGTGTCCTCGCTGACAGATCAGTAACCAGTGCAAAAATTGCTCAGAATTTAGAAATTGCAGAACGTGAAGCAAGAGAAGCAGTGAAAGTCGCAATTTGTGCCAAGCTTTATGATGGACTCGATTCTGCAGAGGAAACTCAAAATAAAAAATCAGAAGAGAGTGCTTTGGATTTCCTTTTTCAAACCTAATCAAGTCGATATACTGCTCAAGCTCAATTCGCGCGGTATATTGCAGAATCGCAGATAAGTCACAACGCAGATCCTTTCGTATGGTGGAAAATGAATGAGAAGAAGTTTCCAGCACTGGCTTTATTTGCAAAGAAATATCTCAGTATACCAGCATCATCAGCCGGATCTGAAAGAGTGTTTTCCACATGTGGAAACATTGTAACTCCAAAAAGATGTTGCCTTGATCCTACCAATGTCAATGTTCTTGTCTTTCTGTTCCAAAATCTAAACATACTTTCTAATGTATAACTTATTTAATTGATTGATTCAAATGATATTTAATTTTAAGTTTTAAGCAATGCGTGTATTCCATAAACTTTTTTATTTAAGCTTTTGTATATATATATTAAGTTTTTGTTTTATGTTGAGAAATAACAATTTATAAAAACTTAAAAATCTATCTTTTTTTAGCATTTAAAAATAAAATTTAAATTTAAAAATTATTATATGATCTGTTGTCATCACAACAAAAGTGTCTTTGCATACATATACTGCTAGCAGCTGGCAATAGTAAACATGGTTGCAATGAGATATATAAAGAAAGATAACGGAAGATCCGAGTAACAAACGGTTTCAAACATATTCGGATTCGAACATCCGGATCTTGTTCGGATCGAATCTGTTTGAATATTTGGTTCTTGTTCGAATCCGGATATCTTCAATAACATATTTAATCTCAAATCTATTTCTATTTTGGATATCCGGATAAACGGATAATCGTCAACCCTAGTACATATGTATTCAATATTGTAAAAATTAAATTAAATTAAACATGTGAAATAATATTTTTACAAAATGTCAGATACATTTTTAACATTAAATATGTATGGCCAATTGTCTCTTAATACTATGGTCATCTTTTCCCTAAAAGTTGGTAATGTACTATTTTGATAATACAAAATTTCTATTAAATATTTTCTTTTTAATTTCGATAATATTACATACTTTAAGCTTCAGTAAAGATAATATGAAACACTATTAAAAAATAACAAAAATAAAAATGTTTTTTGCATTTTAAAAAACTATGGCTATCTTAGCCGAGTTTACCCTATGCAGAAAACACCATACAAAAAATATTAGATTATCTTTCAATAAGTATTTTCCTATAGAATCTCAATCCACATTTCGTTTTTCAATTTTGACTTCCAGAGGTTCAACAGAAGATAGAGTTATATCTGTATTTAATTTAATTTTATCGATTGAAATATTTTTATCTCTTTTGAATATAAATGTTCGTATCAAAGTTGCTAAGACAACTTTCATTGAAATCATTGCATAATGTTTACCTGCAAAAGATTGTCAGTTATTTATATATGTAAATTAATTTTATGATAACATACGTTTTATATTGTGCTTACCTATACAACTTCTAAGTCCCATACTAAACGGCATGTAGTAAGAGAAATAAAATATTCCTTTTTTTTCAGAGAGAAATCTATCCGGGTCAAATACGAACGGATTAGGCCAATACTTTTCATTTCGATGTGCAAGAATTATTATTGCCAATAAAACATTAGTGCCTTTTGGAAGAATAAACTCCTAAAACATATATTGATAAAATTTTAGAAAAACAAACCCAAACCCAATGATATATCTTTATCTTGACATATGTTCTCAAGGTCATTGTTTTGATAATAAGTATCTTCTAAAATCTACAAGTTTTGGTAATTATTTACTATAGGGGAGGCACCTCCAATGACCTTGATCTTGACAAATTTTATCAAGGTCACTGTCCTGAGTAATGTTCAAAAGGTTTTAGCCGTCGCTCGTTGTTTCTTAGAAAGTTATTATCAACCAACAAATTTCATAAATAGGACATAATTTTCATTTCACCTCATATATATTTAATAAAGCAGGTTTATTTATTTAGGTGTATTAAATCAATCGCGTGAGCGGAATGATACATACATGTAAAAAAAATTACTTTAAGAGACACCTCGTCAATGACGACTTTGATATATCTTGTAGAAAGTACACTCCTAAGTAACGCGTGCTTTGAATTTTGCATGGAATAATATAAATATGGGCCAGGGAATCTTTTCATAACACACACACACGGGGGGTGCAAGAGGGGGCGTTTGCCCCCCCCCCTTCTCCCGCACCCACCCCGTCCACCTTTGCTTCTTGTGGAAAGTTGCTAACCCATGTGAACTTTGTTTTGTCTTGCAACGTATATGCGAAGCGAGGTAGACGGGTGGGTGCAGGAGAGGAGGGGCGAAGGTCCCCTCTTGCACCCCCCCGTGTGTGTGTGTGTGCGTGCGTGCGGGCGTGCGGGCGTGCGTGCGTGCGTGCGTGCGGGCGTGCGTGCGTGCGTGCGGGCGTGCGTGCGTGCGGGCGGGCGTGCGTGCGGGCGTGCGTGCGTGCGGGCGGGCGTGCGGGCGGGCGTGCGTGCGTGCGTGCGTGCGTGCGTGCGTGCGTGCGTGCGTGCGTGCGTGCGTGTGTGTGTGTATAGACTGTAGCCTTTCGTATTATTGTTCACTGAGAGTATGGTCGTAAAGAGGCACATTTTATTCATTATTTAGCAGAGTTTATATTTAAAAAGAGATTTGATTTTGAAAAACGATTAGATGCTTTTTTCGAAGTAATGGCTATTAAGTATCCTCAAAGTGAAAATGTAAATAGATAAATAAAATAAAATAAATTAAATAAAATTATACAATATACAATATAAGATATATAACTACTCCTACGAACGAATAATAATATCCTATTTGTCAAACTTTCTTTGTTAATAATTTTTTAAGAAATAACGAGCGACGGCTAAAACCTTTTGAACATTACTCAGGACAGTGACCTTGACAATATATGTCAAGGTCAAGGTCATTGAAGCTGCCTCCCCTATAGTAAATAATTACCAAAGTTTTAAGCGTATAGCATTTTATAAAATGTACATAATCTGAAAATTACATAAAATTTATGGAAATTTTTTTATTAATAACTGTTTAATAAACAATGAGCGACGCTTAAAACCTTTTGAAAAATATTCAGAATAGTAATCTTGATAACATACATATGTTAACCTTGATAATGTATGTTAAAATTAAGATAATTAGGATTAAGTTCATTTTTTTAATTTTACTTTTATAAATCTAAATAAATTTCAAAAATAATTGCACAAAAAGAAAAATATCAATCTTACAAAATGTTCATATTATTGTTTACTTTATATTTAGCTTTAAATAGATATAAGCATGAATTAAGACCGTAATTTTTAAATAAAATATATTAGTTATATATAGTTCATTATAAATATATAGATATATATTAAATAAATTCAATTTCTCTTTAAAAAATATAGTTTTTTTTTGTATTTAAGCGATATGTAATATTAATTAAATATATAATAATAACGTACCTACAAAATAACAAGATAATTATATTTGAAAACAAACCTATGTTTACATCCTCTGTTAGATATTGTGTAACTATAGGACCAGGAGGAAATATTCTCATAGTTTCTTTAATGACAATCTAAGTAATTCATATGTACTAAATCTTCGTATTTAATTGGAGCAGATTTTGGAGTTTTCGTTCCATAAATTTTCCATAATTCTTTATACACTTTTTCCTATTGTAAAGTTTAATAAAATTTTTATCTAAGCAAATTTGTAATAAGTTTGATGTAATAAGTTTGATATATGATGTATAATTGCTTATTTGCTTATTTGTTATAAATGTATTTATAATTACTTTAAATAAGAAAAAGTTTATTCAATTCATATTTAAATTTTAATTTGAACAAAGCTATAGCAATTTAATAATTCTATTAAACTATTTAGAAATTACTATATAATTTATATAACATAATATCAAGAGATGACTTTAAACAAATTATTATTATTTGTGTAAATAAGAGAATTTATTATTAAAAGAAAAAGAATTTTTTATTATTACTTTTATTATTAAGAAATATTTTTTTATATTTATCATAGAGAATTGTATCATTTGCAACGATCAGTTTGTTACGAAAAAATTATTTTTGGATAAATTTAATAAGTACGTACTTGTATCTCTGGGAAATTTGCTAACATAAAGATCGCAAAATCAATCGTAACAGAGGTTGTGTCGAAACTCTAATAAAGAAAAATCTCATTTAATGATTAATACAATAAACAAGAAAAATACAAAAAAGTTTCTGATATGTTGAATATAAAAAATCGGGAAGAAATAGGCCCAATAAGAGTCGAAAGCAGTAAATAAATGTACTTATATTTATGTAAAAATCCTCTTTATAAATGTTTCAGTCCTTTTGTTAAACCATTTTCAACATATAAAAATAAACGTAGAAACCCAGAACATTTAATTTTTTGAGGACTTTTCAATAATTGTTGCAAAAATATGATGAAGATAATAAGAAAAGGTGCGTCGTATTATTCTCGGATTTTAATGACAGTTATACAGAGGGGGATCTTTTAAGTCCACCTCTAAAATATTAGGTGTAAATTTATTTTATTTAAAAGGGAAAATTTTCAATAAATTTTAAATTATAGCAGACGATAATATCATCGATTAAAGTGAATTATAGATATCGACAACGTGTACGAAAAAATATGTTTAAAAATTTAATTTTTGTTATATTTTTTTTCTCTTTCAAATTAAGTAAATAAATATTATTTTAGATTTTATTATATGATATTTTATTATTTTAGAAAAAAAGGAACAGTATCGAACTCGTGTTCTCCCAGATAAGCGCATACTTTGCCACCAATAGCCACTTCGAATTTTTAGTCTTACCATACTGATTATAACAGATTATACGAGTGTGTTCGTTTTTCCGATTACATTTCTCATTCTCGTAGGATTTAGATGAAATATAGTAAACATGGGGTTTGTGTCCAAATTCTTATTAAAATCTTTAGTCTATATGAGTCTTAATTTATATTCAATTTTTTTATTGGTATGTTATTTATCTTTATATATGTTGAAGATGATTTAAAGAAAGAACTGAAACATTTATTATTATTAAAGAGAATTTTTACACAATGTAAGTGTATTATATTTATTTATCGCGCTGGATTTTTATTAGCCGTATTCCTTCCTGATTTTTTATATTTAATATAATATATTATATTTTGCTTATATACAAATATAATTACGTTTTAAAAACATTATATACAAATATTTTACTGTTACGTCAAACGGGGTCGCGGCTTTTAAGAGTGGTCGGACCTTTTGCCTGACCGGTCGCGTATTTCAGAAGCTAAGCTTCTGGGGATTCCTCGCGACTAGGCTTATCCGGACGATGGATGTTTTTCCTTACCAACGGCGAAGTAATAGGGATATGGCGATTACTGACTAAGGGAAGTCGCGTGATGTGAACTCCTCGGGGATGGTTCCGCTAACGAAGACTTTAATAGGGTCCGCTAACGAGTAGTAATAGATGTTTCTATTTCTCAAATCTCTGAGGAAGTCGGCGTAGGTGTTAACGCACCGGTCGCAGTCGAACGGGAAAAACTCTGCTAGATTACGAGAGCAGACCGTGCAATACACGCCGGAATAGCGCGTGCTGTCGAGCGCGAGGTGTACGTTGAAGTACGCGCAAGAATCTCTATCAATGTCGTCGGAATTTACAAAGCAAGATGCGCAATACGGGGCAAGTTCTAATTTATGAGCAAATCCCGAGATGTAGGTGCAACGGACGTTTCCTAATCGGTGACGCGCTTCGACGGCAGGAGGGGAGGGGTGGCCCTCCCGTATGGGGCGCAGTTGTCCGTAACACATGTAGGTGTGTTGTCAATAGGTCATGGTTAAATACTATTATTGTTATTGCTTGCATAAAGCGTTGTTATTAGTCGTGGTCAGAATAAGGAAGGAGTAAAAAATAATTGAATAACGAAAAATAGGTTTCCTATATTTATTCGGTTTAAATATTAATTGTTTACAAATTAATGAATAAAATAACACGCGCGTTATACAATATTTGAAACGAGTATTAACTTGGAAACAAGTATTGTCTTCGAGAAAATCTCGACAAGAGAGAGAATGGTCAACGCGAAATGCAGGAAATAAAAAAAAAGGGGCGGTCGTAAACCGGTCTCTGCAGCGCGGAGCGAAAATACTATTTTGGAAGGGTTTAGCGGAGGGCGAGCTGGCCCAAGCGAAACGCAGGAAGCAAAAAAAAAAGGGTCGGTCGTAAAAGTGTAGGCACGAGAAAACTCTAGGTTTTCCAAGCTTCGTATTTTGAGTGACGCTGCTACGAGATATCGTTATATTTCGTTCCGTGTAATATTAATCTATTACTATCGGTTGTTCCGCGGAACCCCAGTGCTCGGGGGTGGAACACCCGTAATTTAGGTATAATATTTCGTCGTGTATCTGGAGGTAGCGGGTCTTCCTCGGATCTCCCGGTACGTAATTCGCGGGCGGCAGAGGGGGGAACAGTAGCTGTGTGTCCAACTGTATCAGTTTGCGCGGCCACGGAAAATATCCCATAGATTTTATGCGGATGTCCGTCCTCAGAGGTTTGACCTGCTTTGTTCGTAGCGTCGGGTTAAAGTACGCCTCGTACTCTAAGTCAAAATATAGACGATCCGTCCCGAGGAATTCACTATCCGCTTCACTGACGGGGGCGTATTTGTATTCGTAATATAAACGTCGCGCGTGGAATTTGTGTCCGCCTCTTCTTATTTTTGGCATCTACAAAAAGATCAAATTAATTTCGCGTGTTCGATGGGTTCGACCATTGGTTTTGAGGTAGGGAGGTGGCATGTGCAGAATATTAGCACGATGCTTCCAGGAGAAGGTATAAGTTTGGTTTTAGGGTAGGAGTACCGTATGTGCAGAGTATTAGCACAATATCGGCTGCGAAGGGGTAGTAACGAGCGTGCAATTGTTTGCACCGCTACGTCGCTGGTTTGGTTAATGGTCGAAACCAGGTCTGTTAAGGATCGGATTAAAATTTAATATGACGCCGAACGTAGAAAATGCGGACTGGGTTCAGGTACGTTTTGGTATTAATGCACAATGAGGTTTCGTAAGTACGTGTATTTTTGACTAACCTTACATTGGATGGTTACAGTGGTGACGCGTGAATATGAATCGGAGAGCTATCGGCGCGGAGAACTGACGCAGGGTGTACAGACGTAGTATAATAAAGTAACGATATAACAGGCGCTCGCATGAAGTAGAATGACGTTGCAGAGGAACTGTATGAAATAGGATCACGTACCGAAATGGAAACGAATGTGGATATGGAAAGCGTGCTGATTTGGAAATGGAATCGCGTATGGAGATAGAATCGCAAGGATGAGGAGCACTTCTAGAGAGAGAAGTGCATCGCTCAGAGTCTCGAATTGATGTGTCGATTTTTGGGACTGTTTCGAGGTCCCTCGGTTTGTGCAGGTCGGGGTTGGAAAGTGGGGGTAGGAAGGGTTATCTAAGGGTTCGGAGTAGCGGGAGAGTCTTATGGTGGTGGGAGAGCAGCTACTTTATGATTAACGTTTCGTACTGTCAGCTAGAGTCGGTAACGGTTATAATGGGTAACTTGTCTTAGTGAATAACTTATCGGCTAAAATGTAGTCGGTAACTTGTCGTTTGGCTTTATATTATAAGTTTAGTATTTCTTAGAAGTAAATGAGAAAAATTTTGGTGCCGGAACGTAACATTACATACCGCTAGTATAATCGTAATTAGATTATCATATATTATTTCTTGCGAAAACTTATCCTCATGAAATACCTCTATTAGAATCAGGGACCTGGACCAAAAGCTTTTTTCAGTTCGGTTCCGGTTTAATAAAACATCGAATAAGTGTTTCAGTTTCGGTTTCTTGATCAATAAATGAAACCGAAACCAAAAAAATTACGGTTTTTTAAAACTTTTTTTTCGGTTATAGTTACTTGTACGGAAAGAGTTTGAAGTGTAATGATAAATTTAATAAAATGACTTTTTTTATATTTATTTTATTAAATTGTACATTTGCAGATGACGATAAATAAAAATAAAAATTATATTATTTAATACAATGTTTTATTTTATGCATATACATATGTAAAAGATAAACTAAAATGTGATTAATTTAGTGGATTTAGATAGAAGAATTAAGATATAAGCGACATAGAGATAATATCTCTAGAGATATTATCTCTATGTCGCTTATATCTTAATTCTTCTATGTTTTATTAATAAGTAACAATAATAATAAAAAATTTAAAACGGTTAAAAAATCTAAAAAAGCATAATGTTATTTTACTCCAAACTAATATTTCTAAAAACTTATTATTAAAAAATTAAGCATTTTCAATCGAGCATTAAGTTGTCATATTGATTCAACTATGAAAAACAGATCTATACATACATAGATTAAGAACCGAAAAAAACTGTTAACCATAAATAATATTATTGGTTCGGTTATGATTTCGGTGTTATAAATTTTATAAAATTTGATTTCAGTTTCAGTTCATCTAAAAAAAGGGTTACGGAACGGTTTTCGGTTTCAATTCCGGTTCGGTCCGGATCCCTGATTAGAATATCAAGAAATGTCCTACCTATATTATTTAAAAAACAATATTAAAAATTTTATGCGCGCGTGCGTACATATGTGTGTTTGTATATATGTTAATTAGTTTCTTATAATAGCAAAATTCAATATGTTACTTTGAAAATTATTATTAAAATTAAATTTAGAAAAAAAGAAAAACCTTTAACATCTTTAACAAAATTAAACATTTTAATAATGTTTTAACAATTAAAATAAATACTTTAATAGCGTTTTAATTAAATTTTTGAAAAAAATTATTTTGCTGACACTATATGAATTTTACATTATAACACAACAATGGAAACATATAAATAAACTATGGACAAAAACTTACGAGTTTTATATTTACTTTTGATATCTGAGTTCATTTGATGCATATATTTGTTCTTGTATTAACTGTGTAATAATAGATTATATATTAAGTAAAATACGAATTAAAAATTATTATTTATTATTAATATTTGCCTATTAGTATTTACCTTGTTTATAAAAGAATGAAAGAAATTTTGATTCTGTCGCAGTTCTTGTCCCAGAGCCGTTAGATTAAATATAAAATTAGAACGTAAGAATACATTTCGCATTCTTAATCTAAGAATTTTTTTGCAGCTAAAACATCTTTCTTTTAACATAATATTTTATAAGATATATAAAAGAAAATTTAACTAATCATGTTTATTAAGTTTCACAAATAGAATTAAGAAAAAAAGGTTATTTTATCTGTTTGCTGCTTCAACACATTGAGTAATTTGCTCTAATAGGGATTCTATTTTGATGTCAGTCATTGTGCCTTTATAATGTCATATGAAAAATAAATTCGTTTATAAACGTTTTTTAGATATCAATATAATTGATTACTGATATTATAATGTTGTACATTTTATAAAATATATTTGCAAATAATTGTAATACGAAATTTAAAAACAGACTATAAATGTTCTGCGTTATTAAATACTTGAAATAACAATTTGCAGTGTAAGATTGTGCTCATTATTTTCATTGTTTGTTTTAATTTTTTGAATTATTTTATACATCTTGTTATCAAAATATTTAACAAAATAAAAAACATAAGATCTCAAAACTAAAGAGACACGGTAGTATCAAGTCTCGCATATTTATATGTTTAAACATACATATTATGTATACACGTTTATATATACAGGATATCCCAGAATATACAGACTGTTACGTACTGCAAACTTTCCCACGCAAATATTTCACGAATAGATATCTTGTTAAGAGACAGCAGTTTCTCACGCTACACTGAAAAAAAAAATTTGCTGCACGAACTAAATTCGTTTAGTTGCCAAAAAATTTGGTGAATTTAACAGTTGTTTAGTTCCTTGTGATAAGCAACAGTTAATTAAATCAAGTGATATCGATTTTTGCATGAAAAGTACCCAACTAAATTATTTTGTTCGAAATACTATAACTATTTATATATATATTTTAAAATATTTAGTTGTCATTTCAATATATTTATTTGATTTCCAAATATCGAGAGGACTAAACAATTTCGTGTTAATTAAAAAATATAGCGTATTTTTAAATAAATAATTTAGTAGGATCAAAAAAATTTTTGTTTATTCAAAGAACAGAGTTTATCAAATTTATTCTTTTAAAGTAACAAAAAGTTTCGCATTTGTTCAAATCATTTTGATAGATGGACTAAGTGTGATCGAAAAGAAACTAAATTTATTGTTGATAGACGTTTTTAAATTCATCAAATACTTAGTTGTTTGATGCATGATTTAGCTAAATATACATGTTATTTAACTCTATCGACAACTAAAGTATGTTATTGAAAATTACTTAATCATCGTGTTAAGTCAACTACTTTACGCGAATAGTAATTCAACTAAATCAAAACGACAAAGTACAAGTTTCATTTAGTCGAAGTAAACACAATAAATGTATAAATCGATCAGTAAGTTTTGATCATCGATTTTGTTCATTCTACGATATCATAATGGTTGATCGATATTTTTGTTGGTTCCATTGTGCAATATTTAGTTCCATTCAATTAATTCCGTTCAACCGATTTGAAACAATAATCATAAGTTTTATTCCATCAGATGAACAAAATCATTAACCAAAACTCGACGGATTTATAAATTTTATCTGTTTCTTTTGACTAAACAAAAGTTTGATTTAACGATTAAAATTTAATTGAATTTCGCTTGTGTTGTAATACCGCTAAGCGAGATGCCGCTAGTTTAATCGCACAGGATATCATTTTCAACATTGCCTGTTGCCATATAGAAGGGGTATAAGGAAGAAGCCGAATCGCCGAGCCGTACACATACACGGCCCTTTCTTTGTGTGCGCTCATATGTTGCGTATCTTCTCACTGATAAAGTTATCCGTTGTAGAAGAAATGTGCGTTTTTTATATGTACACTGAAAAAAAATTTATTTACTCTAAAAAAATATTTAGTTCAATACGTTCAAATAAGTATTTATTTAAATTAAGCAAAAACATATTTGAATCAATAAAATATATTGCTGAATAGTAAAATAGACAATATATTTTACTAATTTAAAAATATTCTTGCTTAATTTAAATAAATGCTTGTTTGAACGTATTGAACTACATATTTTTTTAGATTAAGTAAATTTTTTTTCAGTGTACGAAATTCGGGGGCTTAATCAACGCGCACACCGCGGTGCGCAGGCGGCACAGCGAGGACCTCGCGTAGAGGCCCTCATGGAGGGGAGAAGACGAGAACAAACTAGTCCTGACGGATACGAGTGTTTTACAAAAGTTTCGTGAAATACGTAATTATCTTACAATACTGTTTTTGTGTAGTTTCGTGGTTAATTATTACAAGTTAATCGTTAATTGTGAAACGTATGAAGAACAAACATTATGGCCAATATTATTCGCAGTTGGGGCCTGAAAGATTCGGTTGAATCAAACATAATAAAAGTATTAGAAGGTATGTATTATTTTAAAAAATTATTTATTATCGTTATTTGCAAGGTTCATTCTATAAGTCACACCGTTTTATTTCGAAAATATCTACTGTATGTTTTCAATTGTGTAATTTAAGTTGTTAACGCATTTTTTACACATTTTCTTATGCAACAATTGATTATATCAAAATAATTTATCAGTAAAACCGTAAGATTTCATCATAATTTATTATGATTCCAATAATGTTTGGATTGCTATTTCTTTATTGTCATAAAATATTTTCCGTGATATACGGGTAAAAAGTGTTCGTAAAAAAATGTACACAAAGGTTTGGTATGCGTATGCGTATATATAGTACACAGTGTCTATCTATAAGCATACCATCAAATATCCATGTAGTAATGAAAGTACATTGAAGAAAAATATTTTCGATTTTACAATTTTATCCTCACAGTGTTCTTAGACAAAAATTTAGTTCGTAAAATGAAATATTTAGTTGAATGAAAGATTCTTTTGCTCAAGAAACAAAATTTTTTAAATGTTTGCAAAATGTTTTGTTAACGTTTTATGCTCATTTTGTCAAAGCAAACTTTTTGTCATCTTTTAGAATATAATCGAGTTTTTATAGTCTCTTAAAATATTTGATTATATTCTAAAAAATGACAAAAAGTTTGCTTCGACAAAATGAGCATAAAATGTTAACAAAACATTTTGCAAATATTTAAAAAATTTTGTTTCTTGAGCAAAAGAATCTTTCATTCAACTAAATATTTCATTTTACGAACTAAATTTTGGTTTGGTTTCGCATTTTATTCCAAATTCAGTTGCTATTCAAGATAATAATCATTGAATATTTATGCAATTTTTCTTAAGAAAATCAGATTAGTGACGATAATCTGTCCGATCTTACCCCGGAACTTATAAAGGAAATGATTACACCTATCGGATTACGACTCGAATTTTAAAAAAAATGGACGCTGGCGTACGCGCAAAAGAAAATACCTGTTAGTAGGCATAATAATAGTAGGAATAAATATGGAGAATCTTTTTAATTTTGAATAAATTCATTTATTTAGCAACATTTATCGTTTATTGTATTAAACAGATCGAGAGTACGGATTCTGAGGAGACATCAGAGAATGCGACTTCTGTACAAAGTTCTTGCTCTTCTGTACAAGATTCATCAAACGATTACGTTTTAAAAAGACAAAACGCTTTTTCCGGAAAATTATCATACGCTTTAAGAACAAAAACTATATCAATCAAAGCAGTTCTTAATACAAATATACAAGGAGAAGCAATACTAAAATCTTATAAAACATCAAAATCTTTGACCCGCAAATCACGGAATATCATCGTTGAGATCATTTTGACAGAATTAATGAATGAAACATGCCAGTAATTTATTTCACTTTTTTATATACGTTAAAATTTATATTTTCAAATATACATCTATATCTATACTATATCTATAATAATATTTTATTAATTAATTTTAATACTTATTAATATTTGTTATTTTTATTCAATATTAATTTTTATTATATTTTATTAGTCTAAGAAATGAAGATTTTGAACATCTAGCAGAGGCAATAGTAAAAGATTTTCCCACCGAATCCGTTTCCACGTATTATATTCCTGCGATTCCTAAAAAGTTATCTCGCGTTGGAAAATCAGTAATTTCCCGCAGAAAATTTGTTGACAAATATCGTAACAAATTACGTCAACTAAAACGCATTCGCGTGGGTAATCCATTGGCAGAAATTACAAACTTTCAACAAACCGAATCTTCTGATTTATCCTCCGATGAAGGTACCAGGCAGTTTTTTCAAATTTACTTATATTTAAAATTAAAATATATACTATATAGTTAAAATTTTATTTTTATATGTCTCAAATGGATTAAATTTAAATTTTTTCATAATCTATAGAAACTATTCGTGAAGCTGAAGGATGGCTCAAAAGTCATTCCACACCGTGGGAAATCGTCGTCAATAAATGGAAACTTACTGCTGAACATCGACACAAAATTATAAAATCAAACCGGAGTTTGAAATTGTGCCAAATTTTTGAACGATGGTCTATTTTAAAACATCCGAATGCATACACATTAATTGAGGAGGATTATGCATTTCTGAATCTACCAGCGTTAAAACTGACTCTAGAAAATTGGAAAACTTTCTTTGCAAAGATATTGGTAATTCGCCCACCAAAAAAAGATGACGACAACGCGCGATCTTTATTAGAATTGATTCAACAAGAAGAATTGACGGACAGTAAGCATCTTTTTCTGTAAGCATCTTGTGTATACTACTTTCACTTCAATTCATTTTATTTGATTGCACAGATAGCAGAATCGTTCTGCAGTTAAGACTGCTACCTCATTTACTTCCACCGAAAGGTCGCATACATCTAAAAAAGAAACAATGGAAACCCTCAATAACAGAGTGCAAGGATAGCCTGGTAATTCAAACAACAGTAAGTATGATAATTAAAATTCGATATGATTTTTGACACTGTTTTCTAATATGTATAATTTTGCATAATTTTATATAATTTTCCGCAGTTAATAGCTGACATCACAAAAATCCAAGAAAATCGAAGAATAGTAGCGGCGAATCTTGGTATAACCTTGCAGCCATATATTATCTCTGTCGGCCCAACAATTTCCGAAGTTAGTGATTTGTTTATAGCAGTTGATACCACCGTATATAAGGTATCCTCAGCCTTAGAAGCAATCGATTTATGCTTCAAAATTTTTCATACGCTTGATGTCGAATATCCATTCGAAAGTGCCCATCTATGGTTATTGTTTCAACGAGTACTGTACGATTACATATGCGATGCAGATAAAATGACGCCGTATGTAACCGAAACTATTTCTGACATTAGAACAGTTGAAATATCCACGCGTAGTTAATTATATATGACAAAATTTTTTAAATTTTATTTTGAGATCTTATTTTGTTGTTTGAAGAAAACGACATTTTTTCTTTTACTTTATTTTACCCTTTTTGGTAGAATTACCAAGATCTTTGCAAAAAAATTCATTTCTTTCATTAAAAAGGAAACTGAAAACTAAAAATATTTTAAAAAATTTTGTTTTAATTTTATGAAAATAAAAGAAACAGAAAATGATTGTGTGCCCTTTCTGTTATAAAAGATTTGATTCTAAAATTTATTTCATTTTTCACGTCAAAATGCAGCATAAAGTAATGATGTTATCAGTTTGCAAATGTTATCAAAATGGGTGTTCGAGAACTTTTAACAATTTTTATACTTATAAAAGACATTTATTCTTAAAGCATTGTATATCATTTAACCGAACAAAAATTCAAAATAAAAATTCTAATATTGCTAATTGTAATGTTTCGAAATTAGAAAGTTTAACTGCTTTTAGTCCTGCCTCTATCAATTCATTTGATGAATTTTCACAAGCTAGATGTTCTTTTAACGAGTCATCAGTTTCAAATATTGAAGATTTCGAGTTCATAGTAAAAAAAGAAATCTCATCCTTCGTTTCTCAACTCTATTCTGTGTCAATTCTTCCACGATCATTCATTTTTAGTTTAATTAATAACTTGAATAATTTGTATAATCAGACCTTAATACCGATTTTACAGCAAAAATGTAATTCTACAGATCCCAAACAATCACTATCGGATCTTATTAAAATGTTAACTATAATGCAAAATGGGTTTGATTATTTCAAAACTGATCATCAAAGCTTAAAATATTTTGAAAGTTCGGGTGCACTTATTAAACCACAATCGATTAACATTTTTGCATCATTAAGTTCTCGTTTAACTGGAGGAAAACGCGAAGCTATCATATCAAATATAGAGATTCAAGTTATAAGTATAAAAATGGTCTTGAAAAAATTTATGGAACTACCAAATATTTTATCTACAATTTTAGTACACATTCAAGAATGTAAATGTAGTGAAGCAATAGTTTCAAATCTTCAAAGTGAATTGTGGAAGAATATTGAGTTGAAATTTGAGGGAAAATTCGTATTTCCGTTGTTATTATGTTTTGACGATGTTGAGATCAACAATCCTCTTGGTTCTCATGCTAACATACATAAACTCGGTGCCGTCTATTTCTCATTAGCATGTATTCCATATGAATATAGCAGTATACTGGAAAATATTTTTCTTGCGCAACTCCATAACTCAAGTGATCACAAATTTGTTGGTAATATAAAAGTATTTCGCAATATCGTTGACCAAATCACCGATCTTTCAAAAAATGGATTGATAGTAAGTGTAGATGGACAGGAAAGAACGATATATTTCTCATTACTAGCAGTTGTTGGTGATAATCTAGCTATAAATGATATTTTCGGTTTTGTGACCAGCTTCAACTCAAAAAATTGGTGCAGAATATGTACAGCGGACAAAATCGAAACACAAAGTCAAGTTAAAGAAAACCCTCACATGTTACGAACTGTTGAAAATTATAGACAGCACTGCAAAAATTTTTCTACTGGCATTAAAGCTGAGTGCATTTTTAACCAAACTTTCATATTATAGAAAACGGAACTGCTGATATCATGCATGATGTTTTTGAAGGGATATGTAGATATGAGATTGCAAAAATTTTAAATATTTTTATTACTAAAGAACATTTTTTTTTTCTCGAAATTTTAAACCAGCGCTTGCATCATATTGATTGTAGTCGAAACTTTTCAAAAAATGTACCAGTTTCAATTTCAAACAATGCTCTTAAAACGCAATATTTGATAATCTCAGCATCGGAAATGGTTTTTCTAATCCAACATTTCGGTATTCTCATCGGTGATCTCGTCCCTGTAAATCATACAGTTTGAGAAGTTTTCTTGACTTTGCGTGAAATTATTAGTATCGTAATGAGTTCAGCGTTTACATCTGCAACAACCGAACTACTCGAAACATTGATATCCGAACACCATTCCTTGTATTTGGAAGTTTTTGCTGAGTCACTTAAACCTAAACACCATCTTTTACTACATTATCCACGACTTTTAAAACAATTCGGGCCACTCAAACATTTATCGAGCTTGCGTTTCGAAGCAAAACATAAAACATTCAAAGACAATGCTAAAGTAATAATGTCACGTAAAAATTGTCCTTATACTTTGGCATTGAAACACCAACTCGCTTTATGTCATAGATTTCTTTCTGGAAAAGGATTCTCTAATAGATTAAGTTGGGGGCCTACATTAAACCAAAGAATAAATGATCTTGAAGATTACTGTAACTTTAAACATGTTCTTCCATTAGACATCCAATGCAAACATATACTTGATACTTGGGTTAAAAACAATGGTATTATTTATCATAAAGATGTAACTATAGCTACACATTTAGATAATAATAATATCGTGTTTGGTAAAATTCGTTATATAATTATTGATAATATGGACCAGATATTATTTATATATGTAGAGTTGCATACTAAAGGTAGTGACAGACATTATTGCGCATATGAAATAACGGAAACATGTGTCTGGAAACTTACTAGATTAAAAGATTTATTCATACATGATCCTCAAAATGTGATTACAATGACCAATGGTAATTTATATATTTTATTTGACTAAGTGTAATTATTATCTATACTACATGTAATATAAAATGTTTTTTATATGTTTCATGTTTCTTTTTTAGATGTAATTTAGACTGTAATTAATAAACATATATATTTTATGATATTTTCTGTATCTTTTTATTCGTAATTTTCATTCCAAAAACACAGTTAATATTTTTGCAAACTAAACTATCTTATTATCCTACGAAATTTCAAATTCTATCAACCGACTATAAGGCTCCATTCACGAAGAAAATTTTATAGTAAAAATTACTATGGTGTGTAGTAGTTGCGGACCATCAGAATTATTTTGAAGTAAATTACTATGTAAAACTGTAAAAATTACGTAAATTTACGTAATTTTTACAGTTTTACATAGTAATTTACTTCAAAATAATTCTGATGGTCCGCAACTACTACACACCATAGTAATTTTTACTATAAAATTTTCTCCGTGTTGAAAGAAATATTTAGTTCTAATAAAACATCATTGGGAAGGATTAACTAAATGACTTTACGAAAAGAACAAAATTATTATGTTAGCTTAACATACTATTTAGTTTCTTGAATTATATGATTTATATTATTCAACTTCTATATTGCAATTTTTCAACAAATTCTTTGGTTTGGCAAACTGAGCCTTTATTAATTTAACAAAAGTTTTATTTAAAACCGCAAGTGCATCAGTACATAAATTACAATTTTTTTTTCGTTCATGTAAATCTATACTTATATCAACAAAATTCTGTTGTCTGTCAACGAAATATTCATATAAATGATGTGTTCTTATAGATACATAAATCATATCTTTCATTCATGTGACAAAATATTTATTTATACCAAAGAAGTATTCAGTTGCTTTCACTTTATATTTTGCTATACGCTTCATATATTTCATTCCTCTAAATAAACTGGAAATCTTTTTAGTTAATATTTTGTGGTCTTAACAAATTTTTTATTTAAATAAAAAGAATTTGTGTTGTCTTGATAAAAGTTTTAACTAAAATAGCAAAACATTCGAATGTACTAATCATCGACATTGTTCCTTTAACTGAGTTAATAAATATATAAACAGTATATTTAATCCATTCAACAAGATATTCACTTCTGTTTAATTGATATTTTCTTATTTCGATTATATATTTATATACAGAGATCAAAAGTTTAGTGTAAATAACATAATTTTAGATGCTTTATAATTCCATAAATATGAATTTTAATTAAATTTGAATCAATATAACTAAATTCTTGTTCCATTACATTGCATATTTTGTTGTTTGGAACAATCTTTCGGTTAAAAATAAATCGGCTTTGTTAATTCAAATCACGATCTATCCAAGACAACAGAATCTATCTACAATTTAAACAAACGTGTTCGTATATCAAAAAAATATTTTGTTGTAATAACTGTACATCATTATACTGAACTTTCTGTTTTGATGGTTTGAATAATACTTTCTTTACAACATCAACAAATTATTTCGTAATATTTTAGTAATATTTATTTGAACGTATCGGACTAAATTATTTAGTTGGGCTAAACAAATTTTACCTATTTCAACCAAATTTTTTTTTCAGTGTAGATGTGCATAAACCAGAGGACACTCTTAATATCTCTTCGCGAGATATCTCTTTCGGTTAAGCGATAAGCGCATCACTTCGAAATGCCACACGACTTTATCTGCATGTGGGGACTTCCGAGAATGAAGGTCCAGCGATATAAAAGTAGTCAGTTCTATGTTAACTCGTCACTCTCAGAGAAAACACCTTCGACTTGTAACATTGCGCCAAATAAAGTCTTGTAACTAGATAACTGTACCTTTTTATTCATTACGTCGCGTTCAGCGCGTAACAGGACACGGAATTCACAACGTGACTATCCGTGCCAAAAGAGGCAACTTTTTCCTCAGCAAAAATGTCGAGAAAAGTTATCATTTTTTGCTAGTTTTCAAATTTTGCTATGTATATCTCTGTAACTAACATGGAAAGGGTTGGAAGTATCCCCTTCCAATTTTAATCAGCTTTGACTATGTTGTAGTCTAGATCAAAATAGGAGACACGTATTTTTTTATAAGTGCCCATACGCCCGTTAAGAGGGTAAAACACTCTCTTGAGAAAAATCGATTTTTACATCTCTGAGCGAATACCGTCGAAACAATAAGATATAAAAAAATGTTTCTAATAAAAGTTTTATGGTTTTTCATGTACTTTAAAATCGTGCATTCAGATTTTTCAAAAATCTTATATTTTTCAAAATCCTTCCCCCTCCCTTTCAATTTTTGAAAATTTTAAAATTTTTCACAAAGGCAACCATAAATTATCAATAAATAATTTATGAGAATATACATTTATAAATTATAGCAATTATATTTATATAATTTACAATTATATAATATATATATATGTATATATATATAAATAATTAATATATATGTTATGTGACAATAAATATATAATTTGCATAAGAAAAATAATGTTTTTATACATTAAAAATAGAACTAGTCGCACAATGAAAATCTTTGACGGAATGCGGAGGTTAATAAATTAAATGATTCAGTTCTATGAATAAACAGATGCGTTTACGCAACTGCGAGATAAGTTGGTGCAATATAGTTTTTACAATCGCGTGCAGCAAAACGTGTATGCTTTATTGTGTCGAAAATGTAAATAGCAAGATAACATTCTTGCTCATATACATTACATACATGAAAAAGAAATAGATTATTTTACTAATCAGATATTCTGTTTTATAATATTTAATTTCTTAAAGTATAAAGAAAAATGTCATACGTATTGCCTTAAAAAATCATATGGAAATATTACATAAGTATACATAAAATAGCGTACATAATTATTGCATACAAGAATAACAAATATTCATGGTTCATATCGGTTACAAAGATGATGATCGTGAAAGAAATGATTTATACAAAGGAACTTTTTACACCATGCGTAGGCAATTACAGCAACTTCACCACAAATATCGCATGTTGGTTTTAAATTAGTTTTGAAACAAAAATCTACTGGTGTATCAAATTCTTCTGGTCTCTTTTCTAAATAACCACTTTTATACCATGCATATTTGAATAAATTTTTAAACCTCGGTAATGAAAATTGATTATGTGTTAATGATTGTAATTTTAAAATATTGTTTCTTGAATGAAGTTTGACCTCAAGATCTAAAAGTATTACGGTATCCAAAAAATGTTTAACAAAATTTTTCCATAAACGAAAACCGAATACATCTAAAGGTTGTATTTTTCCCGTTGTTCCAGCTGGTATAGTTAACAAATTGATATTTTCTATAAAATCTGGTTTGTTTTTTTGAAATTTATTTATTATTTATTATTTATAGAATTATTAATGTTAAAAGATTTTCTCAATCTACTAATGTAAAATCTTACGAAATATTTAAAAACACAGGAAAACAAAGAAAAAGAAAAAAAAATAATAAATTAATTATTTTAATAAATTATTTAAATTATTAAAAAATAAATGTTATTGTGTTAAAATTTATAATAAAATATGTTTTATTTAATTAATGTTATTTAATTAATCTTTTATTTGCAAAGCTTCTTTTTTGATAGGAGTCGTCTAAAAAATTAATAAATATTATTTTTGAGAAAAACAGCGAAAAAATAGTTTTAAAAAATATTAAAATTTTTTTCTCTATTATTAATATTTTAGAATGAGTATTTATTATGTCTGTAAGCTTTTTTTCTTATCAGAGTAATGTAAAAAACTAAAAAATGTAATTTTCGAAAAAAACAAATGCACAAAATGGTCTTAAAAAATCAAAGTTATTTGAATCCGCTCTTCGCTCATGGCTCAAAAATTTTGTATTTAAGTCTAAAATGTCATCAATTTTTTAGAAGAAAATCGAGGGGTCTCATTAAGGAAAAAAAATAATTTCGATTAAAATTGATTAAAACGATGTCAAATTATTTTAAAAAATTTTTTCAATATTTTTTTTCAAAAACTACATTCAAAAACAAAAAAAAATGGCCATCTGATAAATGCCAATATCTTTATTCTTCTTAAAGTAATAACTATTTGAATTTTTTTTTATTAATTTCTTTTCTTAATTTATAACTCGAGTATGGATGGAGATAAAAATCTAAAAGAAATCGTGGAAACTACCTTCAATAAATGCAAAAACATAAAAAAAATGAAGCAAATAAAAAATGTTCGTAGAAAAAAGTGGTTGATTTCGTATGGAATGCCCTATATTGTATACATATATAAAAGAGCTTCTCGATGAAGCCGCTTCGTTGTTAATTTATCAAGATGGTATCCAAGCGGAGAATAAACAAGACAAATAAAAGTTGATAAATCTTGAATTCTTCTTCAAATAAAAGTCACACACTCACAAATGTAACTCAACACATAACTTTATTGATAAAGATATGAACTTAAGAATAACTTTTATATATTGGACTATGATATTAACTAAACGCGAAAATGATAAGGAAACGTCCGATCAAGCGCGCGATTCAAAATCAAAGACGCTCAGATCTCGCGGTTCCAGTAATTGAGCTTCCTTGTTATTAAGTCGCTAGGTAACGGCAAAGCCAATTTAAATATACTGCGCACGTAGTTGCGCAGATTGACGCAGATCGATTAACCAATGAAAAGCATAGAAATATATATCAAAATATCATGTAGTATCGAGATACATGCAAGATACATGATATTTCTTACACATATATACATATACAGGGTGGACCATTTTAATCCATCCAGTCGAATATCTCAAAAACCAAGCCCGGGAGAGAAAAATGTTTCAGACAAAAGTTGTATGGTTTCGAGGGAACCATAAGATGGTACCATTGGTTTGACCTTGAAAAATCATTTGAAGGTCACGTGAAGATCACTTCAAGTTTTTTAAATGGAACACCCTATATATTTTTACATATTCTTGTAGCTCATCTCGAGAGCTTTCCAAAACACTTATGACAAAGTATTTTTCATTAAGTATTTTTTGAGTTATAAGGCTTCAAAGTTGCAGTATTTTGACATAAAATACAAGATATCTCGTAAAATATTCATTTTTTGATTATCTTACTCTAATACTTTTATACACAGAATAACGAGACGAATCAATTGGTATAATTAAAACACATAATTATGTTAAAGTAAAAATCTGAATTTGCAACTAACAGTTACACATTTTTACTTTAACATAATTATGTGTTTTCTTTACACCAATTGATTCGTCTCATTATTCTGTGCATAAAAGTATTAAAGTAAGATCATCAAAAAATGAATATTTTACGAGATATCTTGTATTTTATGTCAAAATACTGCAACTTTGAAGCCTTATAACTCAAAAAATACTTAATAAAAAATACTTTGTCATAAGTTTTGGAAAGCTCTCGAGATGAGCTACAAGAATATGTAAAAATATATAGGGTGTTCCGATTAAAAAACTTGAAGTGACTTTCACGTGACCTTCAAATGACTTTTCAAGGTCAAACCAATGGTGCCATCTTATGGCCCCCTCGAAACCATACAACTTTTGTCTGAAACATTTTTCTCTCCCGGGCTTGGTTTTCGAGATATTCGACTGGATGGATTAAAATGGTCCACCCTGTATATATACATGTATAAATACATATATATATATATATATATACAGGATGTTAGAAAAATATATGTATATACAGAGTGTCCGGTAATAATCGCTCAATCTTTCATGGGCAAGTAGAGCAGGTCAAACTGAATAAAAAAGTCCTCTACCATTTTGCAATTTTTGTAATAATTACCGAGAAATTAATTAACAAAGATTGACAAATCCAGGTGATAAGCACGCGGCGAGAAAGCCCATCCTACTGCTACGCGGTTACTAGGTGCGCTACTCTTAAACAGCCATTGCCAGTTGTGTACCGCTTCTCCTATCATTCAACGAACGCCATCATAAGTATGATCCCTCTCTTTTTCCGGTGAGCATCTCATAAGAGATGTCGATTTTTGAACAAGTATTAAGTTGCTTGCTTAAGGGGATACCGTACCGTCCTACCTTACCGATCAAAACGATTGTTTAATACTAGACAAAAATTATTTTATTGGTTGTACAGAATGAAAAATGCTTCTCCATGTTTAAAGTATATACAGTAACGATCGACGAAGTAGTATAATTTTCAATAAAAAATGAAGAAAATAAGAAATTACAGTTTTATATTATCGATTGGTAGCGTCAAGTCGTAACTATATTTATTAATATAAAAGTTTTGCAATTTGCATGTACAAAATAAGTTCACTTCGTGTAAAGAAATGCATGACAGAATATATGTAAACTTGTAGAAAATGAATTTGATGTGTAGTAAAAATAATTTTTGTCGAATAAACTTTCGTGCATATGTATCATATGAAATCGAGCATAAATGGGTAAAAAAGAGCAGTAGATTAGTGCACCAGCAGATTGACTGGTGTCGCGATAGTCAGAGCTATAATCTTTTTCTGTGACAAGGAAAGACAATAGTACTATCCTTGTCTGTTTCATGCGTAGAGTAATATATGCACGCCGGTGATACCGAACCGGCTCACGGCCCGTGTGACACACACACAAGCGCGAGCCGTTTACATGTGAGCTTGGCACGTGCGCAGTGCCACATATACAAGACTCGCGCTTATGTGTGCGTCATACGGAGAGTGAGCCATGCATCTGATTTGGCATTACTGATGCACGCTTTAATATCGTTTAGTGTAGTTTTGTGTAGTATTAGTTATTTATGGGTCAACAGCACGATTGGAAATATTTGTCTCTCTGTCAACGTAGAGTTTCCTTCAAAGAAGGCTGGATGAAAAGGTTAATATTTTCATTTATATTGTTACGTCCTGTCGACTCCACGTTTTTCCTCCCACGAAATGAACAATAATCGTCCGATCGGTCACAAAAAACGGGTCGCGCAATAGAAAAGAACCGTTATTATCAAATAATATTTAGACCTACTAAAAACGATATCTAAACAAATACCGGAAAGGATCAATAACGAAATCCTCTAAACAACGAAACAGACAAACACAGCTGCATAATCTTAAGAAAGAAACAAATAATGCCGCTACGCACTGTCGGCTCCACGTTTTTTCTCTCACAAAAATGAAGCAATAATCGCCCGACTAATCATAAGAGGGCCGCGGAACGAAGAAATGTTTTAAACATTGAAATCGATGTTCAAAGAAATGACCGAAAAGGATCGATAGCGAGATCCCCTAAATAAATAAATGGATAGAAACAGCTGGATAATCTCAGGAGATAACCAAATGAAGAATCTCCAAATTTCCTAAGAGGCCGTACAGAGCCCACTAATCAACAATCAAAAATAAGGAGGAGAAGGATCTCACCGAACGATAGCTTTTTACATGTCAAAATCTCAAAAATACTCCCGCCCAAATTGTTAACACGCCTTCAAGATTTAATATAAAAAGGGAAGACTCGCGCATTACGAACACCACAAAATTAAAATCAGTCGATAGTACCGCGTCAGATTCATTTGGCACAGATTTTTCGGTCGTTCGCTGACTCAAGCAATTCGTTTTACACAGCGGGAGTTCCGATTACGTCTTAAAACCTATTAGAGTCAGTGCTCAACAACGACTACCCGCCGAGCAAGACCCACAACTAGGGCCACAACTACACCAGCTGCTAAAACGCAACCAATCTGCCTAAGTAGTAAGTTTAATTTCTTTCTCTTTTGTTTTTTTTTTACATCGTTTCTTTCCCCTTTATTCAACTCTGTTCTTTTATTAAGTGCCTAAAATCGCGCCGACCCGCCGATTCTCGCGAGCCAACCGAGACCATAGATCGGACGACACGACCGTGTGCGAAATCGCGCCGTAACACATATTACATTTTCGTAAATCTTTATTATTTTTTTTTCTTATTATAAACCATTGTAACAAATACCAATCAGAATAAAATCTTTAGAATCGCACTCGTTCCCCTTCTTTTCTGATTGATAACCTCCGTACTTATGTAACACCCGCGACCCACACACACAAACACACACACACTCATACAAATAATTTTAAGGCCGATATCAATAAGATTATATGTATAACGTTAGGAATTAATTGAATAAATGTTAATTTAAAAATTAAATGATCGGTAAACTTATTTAACTCCCTCACTCCCTCCACGCGAAAGATCACACAAGGTCTCGTCCCGCGTAAAAGAGATTCGATTCTCTTACCAAAAAGGAACCACCGAGAGAGCGTTCACATAACAGAGTAATAACGACACCCGTTTACCTGTTTGCTAACCTGCAGCTCGCTCGACTGAGTCACTCGTCGATAAGACTTTTGACATCGGAACAGTTCTTGTTACGCCCTTCCTCTGACCCATCCTCTCTACGGGCCTGGCGTAACAATATAAAAGGAATTGTTTTAATGTTGTTATATCACACGTTATTTATTATATTATATTGTTATCCAAATATGTTATGGCATATCGTTTTCGAATGAAAGATTTCATTACTCAAAGAGCGATCTTATTTTCCAATAAATTTATATTTTTTATCAAATATGAATTTTGATTCATAAGTTATATATAAATAATATATACATATAAAATATAATAATATATAATATTATTTAAATAATATAATATATATAGAGAAAGTTACAATGTCCCATTTGACACTTTCACTTTTATAAAGCACATACTTTATTCTCTAATAATCAAATTATCAAAATAATAAAATAATGTTATAATATTCTTGAAATTGTCCATTGATCTAAAAATCCAAATATCTCTATTAACACAAGACAGATTTTTAACGTCATTAATCACACTTTTTGAGTGATGACTTGTATCATTTGAAAACGATAATATTTCGTAATTTGACTTCCATAAGTCCATTAAAACATTAGTATTATGAAAATTGTTTTACATTTTTTTTCAAATTATATCTTTAAAACAATTCCTAAATAAAACATATAAGTAGTATATATAAAGTCTATTATTAAAATGTGGTTTGCATGTGCGCATTAGTTAAAAAATAATCCCAGAGGCGATTTAATCGTAATCTGGTTGCAATATTTTATGCCAGATGCGGTTTGCAAAGCGCATTAGTTAAAAAATAATCCCAGAGGCGATTTATTCGTGAGCTGGTTGTAATATTTCGTACTAAATGCGGTTTGCATGTGCGCATTAGTTAAAAAATAATCCCAGAGGCGATTTATTCGTGAGCTGGTTGCATTTTATGCCAGATGCGATTTGCATGTGCGTACTAGTCAAAAAATTATCCCAGAGGCGATTTATTCGTGAGCTGGTTGCATTTTTTGCCAGATGCGGTTTGCATGTAACATTTTGCGCTGCAATTGTAAAGAACATTTTGTTCCCTCCCTCTATCGATACCGCGGCTATGAAATATAGTTGCGAGAGAAAAAAATTACAAAAAAAATTGGACAAAAAAAAAAGAAAAAGGAGATTAAAACTTGCGGGTGTTAAAAATCCATGCTTGGGTGCATGCTTCTTCTGATGGGCTTATAGATAAAGATGGCCTGGTAGAAATAAAATGTCCTTTATCAGCTGAATATTTAACAGCGGAAGAGGCTATAAAGACGCTGTCTCAATTAAAAAGCTTTTTGATCAGAAAAATCTAGATAAGATGAATCCAAAACATCGATTTTTCTATTAAGTTCAAGGCCAGTTAAGTGTAACGCAGCGAGAATATTGTATTTTCACTGTGTGGACGCCAAGAAGCTTAAAAATAGTACGTGTTAATAGGGACAATGTATTTTGGAATACTCAAATGCTACCCTTTTTAACACGTTTCTATTATGATTGCATGCTGCCCGAAATCTTGGATAGTCGAAATAATAGACATATGCCTATTAGAAATCCTAAATATAATAGAAGCTCAAGAAGCAGCCCAAAATTTACTGATCGAAAAAATTGTCGACAATATAATATAGACGAAAATATTATCAAAGAAAGTGAATGTTGCGAATCCAATATTTTACCAATGGAAGAAACTAATACTACTGCTACAGTTCTGACAAATGCGGAACAAGATGACGATTGCATCATTGTTAGTTATTCACAAAATAAAGAAGAACTAACTGAAGATGATATAGCGAGACATAAAGAATTTCTCGATAAACAGGTTATTCCTTTTATAGCCCAGTAAAATTGCTCGATATTTCACGATTTGCAAAAAATAATTGAACAAATGCTGCAATTTCGTGGAGGGGTCTGTTTTGGAGTGCTTTTTGACATATCAAAAGTCCCCATGCGTGGAAGCTACGGAAAATTCACAGTGGTGACAAAAAACCGGTTTTTCGTAAATAATTCGAAAAGTATCAAGTTTACGAGCAAAAACATGAATATCAAAATTGTAGCTAATAAAATTCCGCACAATTTTTTATAGAACACCATACGACCAATAGAAGCCGAGATAGAATTTTTTAAAATATGGATCATTTTGCGACGCGACGAAAACGCGCCCGCGCGTCGTGCATTTTTCGTTAATATTTCGAAAATGGCCATTTGGATTGCAAAATCGTTTAAATGAAAGTTGTAGAGCACTAAATTGCGAATAAATTGCGTTTTCTTTTTATTCCTGTGTGATCGATATTTGTGGAGATACGAATATTTAAAAATTTTTTGAGTGCGCTGTTAGTTGCTAAAACTACAATTTTTGTGTGAAAAAGTCGATTATAACTCAAAAAGTACTGATCGTACGCATATAGCATGTATTATAAAAATAATAGGGAATAAAATTTTGAAACTTTTCATGTATTTTTAAATTCATTTTGGTAATGAGTGTATGAGATAGAGGTAAGAAAGTTGCAAAATTTGAATTTTGAAAGATATTTTGCAAAATAGCTCACTTCCAGTTGACTGTAGGCTATAATAACATATACATTAATTAAAGACAATTAAATTATCTTTAAAATGAGCCGCGGCAGATCCTTCTACAATAAATCGTTTATGAGTTATAGGTGTTTAAAAATAAAGGCCAATATACATTTTTATTAAAAATTACAGTTATAGTGCAAAAACGTATGGGTAACAATTTTTTAAAAATTAGTTTTAATCTATTTTTATTAGTTCATATACATATGAACTATAACTGTAATTTTTAATAAAAATGTATATTGGCCTTTATTTTTAAACACCTATAACTCATAAACGATTTATCATAGAAGGGTCTGCCACGGCTCATTTTAAAGATAATTTAATTGTCTTTAATTAATGTATATGTTATTATAGTCTATAGCCAACCGGAAGTGAGCAATTTTGCAAAATACCTTTCAAAATTCAAATTTTGCAACTTTCTTGCCTTTATCTCATACACTCATTACCAAAATAAATTTAAATATACATGAAAAGTTTCAAAATATTATTCCCTATTACTTTTATAATATATGCTATATGCGTACGATCAGTACTTTTTGAGTTATAATCGATTTTTTCACATGAAAATTGTAGTTTTAGCCACTAACAGCGCACTCAAAAAGTTTTAAATATTCGTATCTCCGCAAATATCGATCGCACAGGAATAAAAAAAACGCAATTTATTCACAATTTAGTGCTCTACAACTTTCATTTAAACGATTTTGCGATCTAAATGGCCATTTTCGATATATTAACGAAAAATGCACAACGCGCGGGCGCGTTTTCGTCGCGTCGCAAAATAACCCATATTTTAAAAAATTCTATCTCGGCTTCTATTGGTTGTGCGGAGTTCTATAAAAAATCAAATTGTGCAGAATTTTATTAGCTACAATTTTGATATTCATGTTTTTGCTCGTAAACTTGATACTTTTCGAATTATTTACGAAAAACCGGTTTTTTGGACCTTTTTGTCACTACTGTGAGTTTTCCGTAGCTTCCACGCATGGGGATTTTTGATAGGGTCAAAAAGCACCCCAAAACACACCTCTCCACGAAATTGCAGCATTTGTTCAATTATTTCTTCAAAAAAATTCCATTTTACTGGGTTATTAATTTAGTAAGAGACAATGTATTACCTGTACGTTGCAAACTAAACGACGAATTATTGGACCGATTTTTACGCGTCGTAAGAAATAAATCTCATTTTAAAACACAAAGTGTGCTATATTTAGAATATCCTCATTTAATTGAAGCAAGTCATAGCGACAAAAGCTTACAAATTATTGGAGGAAATTGTAGTGATCACTGGCGATGTATATTTTTTGACAGCACCAAGCTTCGAGTGTACGAAAGTTTACTCGGTTGTACATACGATAAATTGGCGTCTAAAGAAAAAAATTACATTGATCGTCGTTATCCACAAATAAGTACAAATGATATAATATTTGCAAAAGTTCAAGTACAACCTGATGGCATATGTTGTGGAATTTATGTTGCAGCTTTCGCCACAGCTGTAGCATTAGAAGGAAATTCTTCTAACGAGAAATATTTCAATCGTGTGGAATACATGAGGCAACATTTTCTTAATATTGTAGCAGAAAATGAATTGTCGCCTTTTCCAAAATGGTAATCCAATGAATCATTGGAAAAAAGCGCTTCAATATTATTGATTTCTTTGTAATCGGAGAGACGAAAATAATACATACATTATGGTTGCGTCTTACGAGAATGGGCGATGGAAGGCGCCTATTCTATATATAAAATATTCTATAAATATATTTTATATTATATATGTTATATATAAAGCCAGGGGCGATCTAACGTGTACTGGCATTATACGTTTCTTTTTGTTAAATACATTGACGTTCCATATGTATATATGTCAAATGATATATTCATATTCTGTTGCATTTCTTTGTTCGACCAAAATTATTGCCATGCAAAGCCATGTGCGGGAGGAATCGTCATGCAAAATGTGTGCAATGAATATAAACAAAATACTTAATTATTTAAAAATTATATTTATATAACATTGTACATCTAATGTTATATATTTATTTTTATCTCTATATAATAAATACAAATAAATTGTTAAACTTTTTCTTTAATTTTATAAATGTATAGTATTATATATATTTGTGAAATAAATATTTTATCATATTTGATATCTCTTAGACACTTTGCACACGTCTACTTCATCTTGTACATAGCTTTATTATATCATAGCTTTGCATATGCCAAACATGCAATAAATATGGAATTAAATATGCTACAATGTTTAATTTGAGAAATATATATGTGTATATAACACTATATATATCTAATATCATACTTTTCTTATTTTTATCTGTATATAATAAGTGCAAATAAATTGTTTATTATTTATAATACATATTAGGTATTGAGTATATAATTATCTCTATTTTGTATTTTATACCATAATGTGTGTGAAAAAAGTTATGAATACGTGTATTTACAATAATAATAAATATATGTATTTATATAATATATATATTAAATGCCATTATAAAAATACGTTTAAAAATTTCGTTCATTATGGTATAAAATACAAAAAAAGCATAATTTTATATTCAATATCTAATTGTATTTCTAATAGACAATTTATTTTCATTTATATTACATACAGATAAAAATAAGAAAAGTGTATGACATTAGATATGTGTTATATATACATATTTCTCAAAAAATATTGTAACATATTTTGTTCCTACTTATTGCATATTTTGCATATGCAAAGCCATGATATAATGAAGCCACGTACAAGATGAAGTAGACGTATGTAAAAGGTCTAAGAGATATCAAGTATGATAAAATATTTATTTTACAAATATATATATATATATATAATACTATAAAAGAAAAAGTTTAACAATTTATTTGTATTTATTATATAGATATAAAAATAAGTATGACATTAGATGTTTATATTATATACACATATTTCTCAAATTTAATTTGTTTACACACATTTTGTATATGCCTATTAGTCCTCTATATTACGTTCAGCCTTGCGACAAAATTTTGGTCAAGAAAAAAGTCGTTTCTTTATAACAATTGGAAACGACACATGTACAAAGATTACGCATCAGTGTGTATTATTACTACACAACAAATATCTCTTCGCGAGCGAACGAGACGATAATAGAAGCGAGCGAGACAATAATAGGAACGAAGGAGACAGTAATAAGAGCGAACGAGACAGTAATAAGAGCGAACGAGACAGTAATAAGAGCGAGCGAGAGGGGCATATCAGCTGGTAGAGAAAACTCGAGGCTCGAGCCTTTCCTTGCACGCTGCTATTCCTCTCTCGCTCGCTCCTATTACTGTCTCGCTCGTTCCTATTGCTATCTCGCTCGCTCCTATTGCTGTCTCGCTCACTCTCATGCCGACTGCGTCGGTAATACTTTTTTAGTTCTTTCAAGGCGGCGCTCAAAACCGCGTATGAGTTCGGCCGACGCTTCGGTATCCCCTTAACAGTTTCAGTTTCTATAATATAATGAATTATTTGTGCAATGCTTAATTGACATACAATTGTTTTTATCTCAGGTAATAATTTTGTTTTTGTTTTGCATTGTTTTTGGTTTATAACGTTTCATAACCCGGACGTATATTGCTTTTTTATTTGACAATTTTCGAATTTTTAGAACTCGAACATCTGAAGAAGACCCAAACCAAGGGTCGAAACGTAATATAATATTTTATAAAGAATTAAATAAATGTTCTTTGCCAGTCAGGTCGACATTTAAGATTGTTTCAATGTTTTTAAAAAAAACTACTGGCGACTATTAATATTTCTACTTTTGTTATAAATGTATATTCTCATAAATTATTTATTGATAATTTATGGTTGCCTCTATGAGTTTGCGAAGAAAAAACCGTTGCTGTGAATAGCGAGTGTCATGAGGCGAATAAAGCGCGCGTATAGTGATATATAAAGATATTTTTAGCTTATTTCTGAAAAACGCGACTTCGAAATACAATTTTATCATATATGGTTAAATTTGTCTTGAAATAAGCTATAAGTTTTGCTATAAGACAAATTTTAAAATTTTTAAAAATTGAAAGGGAGGGGGAGGGATTTCGAAAAATATAACATTTTTGAAAAATCTGATTGCATGGTTTTAAAGTACATGAAAAACCATAAAACTTTTATTTGAAACATTTTTTTTCATATCTTATTATTTCGACGGTATTTGCTCAGAAATGTAAAAATCGATTTTTCTCAAGAGGTTATTTCACCCCATTAACGGGCGTATGGGTACTTAAAAAAATACGTGTCTTCTATTTTGACCTAGACTACAACATAGTCAAAGCTCATTAAAATCGGATGGGGACACTTTCAACCCTTTTCTTGTTAGTCTCATCCACACTTTCACTCGCTTTAAAACACTAAAATTAACTTAGAATATTGTCTAATAAAAGCAAAACGCTGTAATTGGTGCGCAAAAGAAAATTTTTTATTCCGTGTAACGAATTAATCTATTATAATAAAAACGTACGTTTTGATCAACTTTATGACCTTCAGCAATAGTACAAATCGCAAATGAAAAATATAAAAGTTACTAAACAATATAATTATACATTAATTGGTCAATGACTGAGGACTGCAAGGAGTTATATAAATGTTTCGGAATATGTCTAACATTATGTAGTCAATCCGTTAAAAATATACTTGAAGTTAGTTTAGAAGAAATTGCTGAATTGATATTTTCTACTTTTGGTTAGTAGGCCAAGAAGTAAAACATAGGTTGATTAGTCAAATTAAAAAGTTTCTAAATAAAATATTATAGCCCGATAGGATGTAACCAATATGCTAGTAATTAAGAACCAGACGATTGCGAAGTAACGCGAGAGATCCGCATACCGTCACTGGAGCGTACCGCTGACGCAGCAACCCTCGCGCGGAACTCGCGAAAAACCAGAACACCGCGACAAAAACTGTGAAAGGGTGCAAGCAAGGAATTCCGACCTTAGGACTCTTTATGTTTATACCCGATGCGAGTTAAACGACCCGACCGAATTTTGCGCACCAATTACAGCATGCAGCGCTATATAAACACGCTCGCGCTCGGACGCGCGGGCAGTCGTACACGAAAAGTGAAGAGTTAATAACCGCACCGGGCAGTATAACATATCGTAATAACATCAAGTTAGAATTACTAAGAACTGTAGCGGACAGTCATGCATCAAGTATCCTAAGTGTATCGGTAGCGAGAACTCGATCATCCGACAACCGAGCGTGGAGGAAGGAGGAAAAGTTGTAAGAGCAAGAACAAATTATAGAATTAAAGGACGTATATTTGCTAAACACGACTACATCATTCTACTCCACGTCATTGGACTCCTCTGGTCCGTTCCTTTCTGCGAATCCCGAACCCGTGTCACTCCCGCAGCGGCACAACATACTGTTAACAGTATTACGGACACAAATTGAAAATTGACTGTAATATTTTTATGTGACAAATAATTGATATGACCTGTTTTGTATACCCTGACATAAAACGTAGGTGATATTAAAGTGAAATAAACACCTACATATAAAACTTAATGTAAGTAAAATAATTGTTATATACAATTCATATATAGGTAAATATGAGCGCACAGAGACGCAATGAGGCGGGCGCTCAAGCCGTTCGAGCTATAGCACGGCCCAGCGTATCTAGCATTGACAGGCGCGCGGTGAGGGGAGCGAAAGCGATAGCGCGCGGTGAGGGGAGCGAAAGCGATAGCGCGCGGTGAGGGGAGCGAAAGCGATAGCGCGCGGTGAGGGGAGCGAAAGCGATAGCGCGCGGTGAGGGGAGCGAAAGCGATAGCGCGCGGTGAGGGGAGCGAAAGCGATAGCGCGCGGTGAGGGGAGCGAAAGCGATAGCGCGCGGTGAGGGGAGCGAAAGCGATAGCGCGCTGTTGCCCATAGTTACCACGCCGTTCTTATATTAGCACGCTCTTATTTGCCTAACTTTAATATTAATATTTCGATTATTTTTACGAATATTGCAAAATGGTATAAGACTTTTTTGCTCAGTTTACTGTGTCCTACCTGCACACGACCGTTGGCACAAATGCTCTGGAACACCCTGTATATATACATATATTGTGACCGTAAGACTTTTATATGGCGTGAGCTCAAAAGTCGGAGGGATCGATGGAAGCATCCTCGGCACACCTTCGGCGCGACTGTTGCTCAATTATCTAGATACGAATTATGTTAGGTAGCGCCAGGCACAAAGAATCGCACCTCACGAACACACAAAAAACAGGCATCAAAGACTCTAACAATAAGAATTCTTACAAGAGCAATCGCGATTCCAACAGATCGACTAGCCAGCCTTTTTAATTGGTATAAAGGGTGATTCGGTGATAAGACCGAGAGCGAGGAATCGATTAATTACGGGCGCTAAAAGATAATCGAGCAAAATTCTGTTGAGCAAATATTCCTTGCAAAATTCTGTCCGAGCTTTGTAATGCGCAATTCTTAACATATTTTCCACATCGTATAGTATTTTTAACATCTAGATTATTTAGAGATTCAATATCGTCGTAATTAGCATCCAAGGTCTCATGAATAAATTTTCTTTCGCATCGTCGCCGAGCATATTAGCTAGCCATTCTCGTTTCTGGTATCCTTTAACATATACGATACACTGCATTTTATTATTTTCTTCTTCAACTACAGCTGTTGTAATCAATCGTTTCGCCATGCTGCACACAACGATTCCATCCTCCCATTGTAGTCCATGATGATTCGCCATCAACCATGAAGCTTGACACTTTTCGGATTTTGTAAGGAGATGCCATGGTATAGGACTCCGAAAAATGTAGTGTGCGAGAACAGTTCCTTTTCTCAGCACCGCCACCTCCTTTGCGATGAATTCGAAACGATAAATCCTTGCAGACAAACGTTGGTACAGACATGACGAGATCTCTTTTCGTTAGTTAAGAAAAAGAATGACACCCATCTCGCAACACTTGGATTTATATCCTGCTTCCCCTCTCTCTAAATTATTGTCGCAAACACTTAGGTGATTTTGCGCACAAAGTTGGTCAACGGGTTGTACTGGATCACGCGATCGTGTATGATGAGACAGTACGCAGTCGTATTATTAGACACATTCTCCTTACACTCAAATTTCAATCGCACATCCACGTTGCGCTCTTGACCGATTCGTTTTGTCGAGAACAATCGATGATCACAAACGGACTGTAACGTAGAAACAGTGAGACGGTGAGACTCGGTTCGAGGTACTCGTATCCGTAATAGTTTTTGCAGAAACGCGCTTACGTGTCGTACAGAATCGATCATCTGTTTTTATCGAAATCCAGATTCATGTCGTCGTACGGATAACATTCCGAGTTCAGATAGAGTTTCACGTTTGTTAATTTGCAGTCGTCGAATTTACTCGTATCCTCGGACATAACATTCTTCCGGCCTATCTGCAGAGCAAAGATATCGTGATTTCTCCAGCTGAGTCTTAATGGCCGACGAATACTTGGTTGTACGCTGCAACAGCGGAAACTCGTACAGATCCCACAAGCGAAAACCCATGCTGAGGTAACGTCCGCTTTCCAGAGCGCGCAACATAGACAGCTTCTCAATTTCACTTAACAACACATGTGGCATTCGCCATTGTATCTTGAATATGTTGATCACAGGCTCCTCCATCGAAGCTCGAAACAGACAATTGTTGTCATTGTGCGATCGTATTAAGATCAACTCGTGACGAGCGTTAATTACTATGCGTCTGTAATCCTCGCAAAATCTCAATAACATGTACAGCGGTACGCAAAAATTAAAGTGTCCATTCACAGTAGTTGACTCACTCCAACCAGCATTTCTCATAATCACGCTTCTATCGGATGATATTGTTACATAGTTTTTGAGCATACTTGTTATTTCCACGTTTCTGTTGCGATCAATCTGCACGCCATCGAGTTCGTATCGAATCTCATCAAACATGAATGCAACACAATTATTTTGCAGTATCACATTGGATCCGGCAGTTGGCTTGTTTATCTTCAATTCTCCCTCGATATATAAGAAACTGCAATGCAAATATAAGATACGGCAATGTATACAGATCCTATTGTTGTATGGATATTCTTATCTCGTCACTGTCTGAACGTTGTGTTGGCGAATGGATTGTAGGAGTGAATCTCAATCTTGACGATGCGATCGTCAAAGATTGACTCGTCCGTGATGTTGAGAATGTCAGTCATCGTTCAAATGTTTTGCACCGCGAATTTCAAAGATTGTAAAAACGCAATGTTTGATGCGTTCAATTTCTTTTTCTTAGTGCTAGATGATTGGATATTAGCAAATGTCGATGTTGTTGTCGCTGGCGTCGTAAAGATTGTGTTGTCTCTCACGTCTTTCAAACCGTTCAACACGAGCATCACACGCTAATTTTGCCGCCGCCGCCGTACATGCAATCTAATGGTGATCTCTTCTCTTCGAAAATTGAGTAATCGTTAGTGATGGGCGGTATTTTCGTACCTAGTATTTTGTAACTGTTATTAAAGGGCAACCGTTGTAACTAGTTATCAATTTTCTCTAATAGGAGTTATTTTATAACCATAGAGATATAAGAATAGAGCGCGCGAGTCGTATGGTAGCGCGTAAGTAGCCGCGATAGATGAATGGAAAGAGAACGATGCATAGGTACTCCGTTTGTCTTTATCTAACCACGCATGCAACAAGAGCCGAGCGCTGACGGAAAGAGTCGAAGCCTAATCCCTTGCGTGATTAAACAAGGATAAAACGGCCACCTGTGCAGCGTTCCTTTTCTATTTCGCTATTGCATTTTCCGATCTCTTATGCCCTCTATTCTTATATCTCTATACATATTTATAACTGTTTATGGCTACGGTCGGAAAGTCACTCTGAATCTTTCGAAAACATTCTATCTTTTTTTATATTCCTCGAAAATAATGTTTTGAATAAAATCACTAGATTAGTTTTGAAGCATTCAGAGCGACATCTTGACCGCAACCTATACTTTATTTCGCTATTTGTCATAATTCACTGGACTATAGCCAATCATAGCTATTCCTCAGAAGGATGGAATGACTGTGATTGGCTATAATTGAGTCGATTATAATCCAATTGTGTTAATCCGTGTGGCTCGGAAACGGTATTAGTTTTCAACACCATATTGGCATTCTATATTCTACTCATCTACAAGTCAATTCAAGTGCGAAGTGCGAACTAGAGTGCAAACGAATGTCCCAAGTACAAACGAGTGTCTCGAATATCCAGTGCAACGAATATCCAGTCATCTCATCTCACAAAATTGTAAAATGTAATTGTAAATGTAAGTAAAAATCAATCCATTTCTGGATTTTTAAGTTAATACATTTCTTATTATATTCCTTATACCATTATATTATCCTGTTACATTCAATACTTCATTCTATTACCTATTCAGTTTATTATGTTTTCAGCAAGATGTCGAAAGAAGGAATAACAAGAAGAAAAACCAGTGAAATATGGATCTTTTTTACTGTTATTGATACTGAGTTTGCATCTTGTAATATGTGCAAATATAAATTATCGTATAAAAGTACGACAAACAATTTAAAAAAACATGTTTTATCAAGACATCCATCAGTAGTCTTACCGTCTACAAATAAATTAATTAATTCATCTGTGTGCAATTAAAATAAGGTAATAACTGGCGGAAAAATTTCTACAAAATATTACAAAAAAAATAAAAATAAAATTATAAAAAATTACGTCAAAATCTACAAAAAAATGCTAGAATTGGAACACTTTTGTAGTTTTCTAAGTGCTAGTTATTCCGGGAAAATACAGCTAACTAATGATATTCTACATATTTCTACGCCATAAAAATACAATATTTGACAGACAACTATAATTATTTATTATGTTCTACGTATTTTTATATGTGAAAAAATACAGTATACTACAAGAAAATGTTACAATTGAAATGCTTGTGAATAATACTTTCGTATTTTTGTTGTAACAAAACTTGTGGTTTGTGATTTCGATTCGACAAATATATTCAGCTCGAATTTACGCCAGCCATGCATTTGTAACTATTAACGATGCATTTTGCTAATGATTGTACATTATAGGGCAAGTATCGAGCGACATCAGGAAAATTTGCCAATTGAAATCGCAGAAATATAACCACAAGTTTTGTCACAACAAAAATATGAAAGTATTATTCACAAGCGTTTTAATTGTAACATTTTTTGTAGTATACTGTATTTTTTCACACATAAAAATATATTAAAATAGAAAATGTAGCAAAAATGCGCACATCTACACACATGCACTTTTTTAAAATGTATACTATATTATACAGAATAGGAATAAATTAAAAAATTAATAGAATAATAATATGTGTGTGTTTGTAGATAAATTCTATTTTTAAAAATTGTAAGTACTTTTTGTAAGTATCACAGTATTATATTATAAACGATTAACCATAGAGAATATAATTATTCAAAGAATAACTGTAATCTAAAATAACATTTTTATGATATATTAATCTGTTTTAATCATATCTCAGGTTTGACATCTTTGGTTACAATTTCTTACGTGATATAAAAAAAAGTATTTTGAAAAAAGACAATTTAATTCGTTAAAAATTCGTTAATTTTAGTTACGTAAATAATATGCAATATACAATCTTATTTTATCAAAATAAAAACGAAGATTGATCTTGAACCATTAATCATTTTTTTAATATTAATTTTTATTTTTATTTTGCAAAAAAATAAAAAGTTATGTGCATCTTAATGAACTTAGTGAAGTAAATGTCTAATATGATTCTAAAAAATGTATAAAATGTACTTAAAAAATTAAATTTTTTTTTTCAACGCTTGTGAAGTATGAACAATGCAAAATTAGAAGCAGTTGTCCTTTTCGGAGCGACATAAAAAAACGTTCATTATCAAAAGTATGGCTTTATTAAATTGTTATTACTGATCTACTCGATTCCCCCTCAGATTCTACAGTGGATGAGTCTGTATATCTGTCTTCTCCATAAAATCCGTTTCTAGATCTTTCAGTTTTAGCTTTTTGTTTTTAATATCACAATGTAAATCTTCTTTTGAATTATTCATGATCTTGTTTTCTTGATTAATCGTGCTCAAGGTGAAGATTTTACTTCGTTTGTCATTATACGTTCTTTTATTTTTATTTGCATTGTCTTCAAGATTTTTTTCTTTACTTAACTAGAATTCATTTACTGAGTCATTATTGGAATGTAATTGCATTGTGTCAATATTTAAAGATTTTTTTTCTTTGGAATAAGCGCTGATATAATGGCACCATTGAGGTATTTATTCAACTTCTTTAACTCGTCCCCGATGAGGTGTTCAGGATACTTTCTTTTATCTCGCATCCACATTTCGAAGAAACCAACGACTGCTGCCTTCTTTTTCGGAATTAATTCGATAGCTTGTGTATTTATTTGTTTACGCACACATCGTTCACTGAGAGGTTGTATCCCCCAAAGAGATCTCGATAATCCAGATATAAATTTGCTCGATTCCTTTTCTTGTAGAAGGTTTTCATATGATATTATAGAAATCCATGATTCTTTTGCAATATACAGGGTGTCCCCGAATTAGCGGATCAACTCTCGGCAAGCATAAACGCAGAGCGCACTGTACGTGTCTTTTTCAGTACGCCCTTTGTACGTGCTTTGTAGAGCGCTCCGCCTACTGTCTCGTCGCGCGCCTAGTATCAAGTAACAAGTAGGAGGCTTGTTCGCGCCGCGCGCTTATCTTAGCACGTATTGGCCGATCTTTATTAATTTATATCTCATTAATTATTGCGAATTTAGCAAAATGATATAAGATTTCTCTCTTCAGTTTAACATGCTCTATCTACCCACGAGAGTTGATCCGCCAATTCGGGGACACTTTGTATATGTCTTCACCTTTTGTCGTACCGATTTTTGGTTCTCTTTGCGAAACCTCATCGTCTTGCATAATATCTGTAATATGTAATATTTATGCATATATAAAATGAATTCGTATATACAAAACGAAACAAATAAAAGTTTAAGTTTAATTTTATTTATGAAAACATTATTGAAATTTTGATTAAAAATTAAGTATAATACATTAATTCTACATTACTTTGATAAAAATGTATATATACATATACATATATATATATATATATATATATATATATATATATATATATATATTAAATACGGATATATTAAATATATATATTAAATAATAATATATTAAATATATTATTCCGTATTTAATATATATATATACAGGGTATCCCATTTTAACTTGGACAGTAAAATATCTCGAAAACTGAGCCCAGCAGACAAAAATATTTCAGACAAAAGTTGTATGGTTTCGAGGGAGACCAAGATGGTACCATTGGTTTGACCTTGAAGAGTAATTTGAAGGTCACATGAACGTCATGTTTAATTTTTTAAATAGGTCACCCTATATATTATTGCACATTCTTGTAGCTTATCTCGAGAGCTTTCCAAAACACTATAATCAAATGTTTTTTTGTGAAGTACTTTTCGAGTTATAAGGCTTCAAAATTGCAATATTTTGACATAAAATACAAGATATCTCGTAAAATATTCATTTTTTGATTATCTTACCCTAATACTTTTAATGCACAGAATAATGAGACGAATCATTTGGTGTAAAGAAAACACATAATTATGTTAAAGTAAAAATGTGTAACTGTTAATTGCAAATTAAGATTTTTTCTTAAAGATAACTATGTGTTTTCGGTAAATATCCTGTTTAGGGGAGGATGCTCCAATGTCCTTGATCTTGACATATGTTGTCAAGGTCATCACCCTGAGTAACGTTTAAAAGGTTTTAGCTGTCGTTGTTTACTAAAAAGTTACAAAAATTTTTTAAAATTGACGTTTTTTGCAATTATTTTATCAAATATTGAAAATTTAAAAAAATGTTTCAAATAAAAGTTGTAGGTCTCTTCAAAATACACATTTTATATCCTATCCATTTTTATTATACGAGTGATAGTTTTCGAGAAAAACAACGATAAAGACTCTAAACCTTATACAATATTAATTATAACATAATATATAATATAGTCCCACTGTATCCGCGCGTACACTTTCTTACCCACACAACAAATGGGTTGGGTTAGGTTATTTTTTCTGGAAGTGGAGCCCCCCTGCAGGGGGGCGGAACCCACTGTATCTGCGCATACACTTTCTATGCGTGAAAAGTGTTAAAATATTGCAAAAATGTTTTCCATATATAATATATATATATATATATATATATATATATATATATATATATATATATATATTATATATGGAAAACATTTTTTATCATAATACTTTTTCTTCAGACATATTTAATTATAATCTTTATACAATTAAAACTTTGATAAATATAAGATATTGCATAAGTGAAACTAATTTTTCTATTATTATATATATAATTAAAAATAATTTTTATAATTGAGACTTTATTAATTCTAGTTTAATTAATTACAATTGAAAAATTTACTTTGGGAGGACAAAAACATTGCTCAAAGTAACATTTCATTATAATTAATTAGGTTAGAATTATCAAAATCTCATATTTAATAAAACTTAGTTTCAATTACATAAATTTCAAAAATGTCTAAAGAAAAAAAAAGAGTATAAAAGGTAAAAAATATTTTCTGTATCTTATTATATCAATAAGAAATAATTTTATTATATTATTTATTATAATAATAATACATATATATTTTTTCAAGTTATGTGAATATAATGATATGTGTATGTACATGTATAAATTTTCGAATCTCGAGCCACTAGCCACTACCGCTAACATCATTCTCGAGACATTAGCTATAGCTCTCGCTCAAGAGAGAGAGAAAAGGACAGCAGATCGTATGTCTGTCCTTTCCTACTTCTCGAAGTTTGCCGAGCGCCGGGCGACACACGTACACGACTCTATCGTTGTGTGTGCGGCCCCACCACGCGGCCCGCTTGCAGGCAATCGGTCGAGAATTGGCATCTCTGGCTAGACGTTGGTCGGTCGGGCTTATATACCCGGGAACCTTCTCTCTCTCTCTCTCGTACCATCCGAGAGAGAGGGGGATCCCAGTGGCGTTCGCGATTATCACGCAGTGGGGCGCTCACCGTCCTACCTTACCGATAAAACGCTAATATTTTTTAAACTCACCGATATCTTTGTTAATTAAAATGATTGATAAATCCTTTTCTACGATTGAAGTATTTTAATAACAATGCATGACAGCTATATTTCAAATAAAAAATCAAACATTTACAATTTTGTTATGACTTTCTTGCGTCAGGTCACAAGAATATTTATCTAATGTAAAAGTTCTGCAGCTTATTCATGCAGCAAATGTAGCTGGCTCGATAGGGATAACATAAGAGTATTAATGAGTAAGTATTAGTGAGGTTTTAGAAATGAGTTCGGAAATCTAATAAAAAAGATAAATTTAGTTGAAATTTTCGTGTATTATGTGTGCGTGAGATCTAGGCAAGAGAGAGAGAGACAAAACGATAGATTAATTCGCTGAAATTACAACAGATGGAGCTCAGGGATGTCAGTCGCACCGCTGACAGCAGTAACAGCACGCAGCACGCGGCAGCGTGGGAAAATATACACACACTAAACTATATGCACATGAAAACGGGCACATAGCTTAGTGTGTGTATCCCCTCACACGCTGTGCGCTGGTCGCGAAATGATCTTGATCTGGCATCCCTGATGGAAGTGTTTGTATGACAACTTTTGATAAGGTTAGATTGACATAACAAGATTAGAATGACATAAACAATTTCCTTTATGAATCAAAGAGGAAAGTAATAGTGCAGACTCTGCCTGAAGATTAAATTAATTATATATATGCATATGTATAGTGAATTATATTTTTGCATATGAATAGTGAATTAGAAAACTTACATGGTACCAAAAGGATTACGGAGGCCTATATAAAATTGTTGACAGTTTTGTTGTGACATATACAAATAATTTTGTGTAGTATGAGTCAAGAAGAAAAATAATAGCGCAGACTCTGCTTGAAGATTGAATTGGATAAAAGCGACCTTATAGTTTTGCATGTGAATAGTAAATTAGAAAATTTACATATAATGTGATATGAAAAGGATTTCAGAGATCTGTATAAGATTGTTGACATTTAGTTGCTGCTTCATTTTAACATATTTTACAGATATTAATATTTTGTAGTTTATGGCAAAACAAATTGACATACACAATTTGCATTCATACGCAAAAATATAACATCGCTTTTTTCCAGTTCAATCTTCAGGCAGAGTCTGCGCTATTATTTTCCTCCTTGAGTCAGACACAAAATTATTTGTATATGTCACAACAAAACTGTCAACAACTTTATACAGGCCTCTGTAATCCTTTTCGCACCATATTATATGAAAGTTTTCTAATTCACTATTCATATACAAAAATATAATTCACTATACATATGCATATATATAATTAATTCAATCTTCACGCAGAGTCTGCACTATTACTTTCCTCTTTGATTCATAAAGGAAATTGTTTGTTATGTCATTCTCATAAAATAGATGCTGATTGTGTATGAATATGAATAGTGAATTAGAAGATTTACATATAACGTGGTGCGAAAAGGATTTCAGAGATCTGTATAAGATTGTTGACTAATAAGTTAGTTGACTGATAAGTTAGTTGCTGCTTCATTTTAACATAATTTACACATATTAATATTTTGTGATTTATGGCAAAACAAATTGACATACACAATTTGCATTCATACGCAAAAATATAACATTGCTTTTTTCCAGGTCAATATTTAGACAGTCTGCACTATTATTTTCCTCCTTGAGTCATAAACAAAATTGTTTGTCTGAATTATGTCACTCTCATAAAATGGATGCAGATGTGTATGTCAATTTGTCTTGCCTGTTACTACAAAATATATCAGTGAAATATGTTAAAATAAAGCAGCAACAAAACTGGCAACAATTTTATACAGACCTCCGTAATCCTTTTCGCACTATATTATATGTAACTTTACCTTGTGACGGTATGCCTTTCCCGACGCCGCAGATGTCGCTCTCGTAGTCAGAGTTTGGGAGAAGGATAGGCACGGAGGGTGATAGACGCCCTTCTGTTGCCGTTCTTACAATTAGACTTTTTTATTTCTCTCTCTTACATTGATGGTATGCGTGTGATATGCGTGGATAGATGGTATTTACAATGGTATATGTACAGAACGGGGTGTGCGGTAGCCCGTGAGACCGGTCTTGTGTGCGACGGTCGGCAACGTCCGTGAAACGGACGTCTGGTCGGGGGCGTCCTGGAAGCGAACGGCTTATCGGTGGCGTCCTGGACGCGGACGGGTGTTCCTCGGGGCACCTTGTGTTGGGCGGCCCGGTTGTGGTCGTCCGGAGGCGGATGGATATTTTCTGGCTTTGCCTGGAGACGGACGGTTTGTTCGCAAGCGTTCGGAGACGGGCGGTTTACTTGTTGTCGTCCGGAAACAGACGGTTTCAGGCTCGTGCAAAGAGCCGAAGACCGGAGACGCCCGGTCGAATCAACGAGAACTCCCGTTGTCCGGAGGGTGGCTGGTAAGGAGCCGGTGACCAGGGACGCCCGGTCGAGGCAACGAGAACGCCCGTTGACCGGAGGATGTCGTAGGAATAGTCGTTAGTGTCTGGAGCCTCGGGGAACTCCCTCGAGGTAGGATCAGGACAGGACTAGGTGCCGACTCTCCGGCCGAGCCGGCTTATATACCCGGCGGCCGGCCTCCCACTCTCGGTTGCGAGCAGAGTAGGGAGACGGTCGAGTGGGGAGACCGGGAGCTCCAACGCCGCAACGTCTGGTGGCACCGAAAGGCGCCGATTGTTTACAGGGGCGGGTATTCGGCCCCTGTTGACTTTGTCACAACCTAGCTAGAAAAAATATCTGAAAATTAAAAAAATAGTTTATAAAAAATATTTCTTTTATATATAATACAATTATAGAGCACTAGTAATAATAATAATAGTAATAGTAATAGTAGTAGTAGCAGTAGTAGTAGTTTTATCATAATAGTAGTTAGTGCCAGAGGCGATCTATTCGTGTGCTGGTTGTAAAAAAATCCAGAGATGATCTATTCGTGTGCTGGTTTTAGAAAACTATATACGATGAAAATGTCGACCTTTGTAAAGATAACAATGATTTCGTTATCGAAAATGGCCCTCTGGATATTAATCGTATCCAGAGAAGCATGCCTAAAGGCCGTCACATTGTCGACATTGTTACTCAGAGTATCAATAACAAATCCATTAAAAAATCAGTGGTATCACTGTCTAAAATGATAAATTCGGAGGTTGATATCAGAGTAATGGAAAATCAACTAAATAAAGGAGAAAATATCGATCTTTGCGAAGATAACAATGATTTTGTTATCGAAAATAGTCCTCTAAATACAAATCGTATTCAGAAAAACATGCCTGAAGGTTGTCGCATTGTTGATATTTCTTTTATGTGGAATGAAATTCACAGGATCTTTGATAATCACGCGCAAGGAATAGAGTGCCAATTTAAAGATTAGAAACTCATAAAATCTCGTCGCATTGGGTTAATGACACAATTGTTCTTCAAATGCCAAATGTGCCATTATGAAGTTAACATCTGGTCAGAACCCCAAAAACCGAAGACATTGGACATACAGTTGCTGTAGCAGGAACTATCACAACGGGAATTGGTTTTGCCCAGTTTGAAAAGCTATGTGCAGCCATAAATGTTCATTGTATGTCCGACAAAATCTATATTAGATATAGCGAAAGGTTAGTTGATACTTTTCAAGAAACAGCCATGGAAAATATAAAAATGGCTGGCGAAATTGAAAAGCAACTAGCTTTAGAAAAAATGAAGTTTTAAACGGTATTCCGTATATAACGGTCGTAGCGGATGGTAGTTTAGCAAGATGATGATTGTATCATAATTAGTTATTCAATTAACAATTGTGATATATAACTAGAGATGATATAGCAAGACATGAAAAAATTTTTAATGCGATTGCTTCTCTTCCTGTTATTATGAATAACATCTTGCCTATCGATAGCAAAATAAACGATGAATCATTAGATCGTTTTTTGCGTATCGTAAGAGAAACTTCAGATTATGAAACGCAAAGTATGCAATATCTGGAGTTCCCTCATATGATTACAGTCAGCCAAAGTAAGAAAAGCTTACAAATCATTGGAGGGAATTGTAGTGATTACTGGCGAGTGTATTTTCTTTGATGGCACCAAACTTCGCGCATATGATAGCCTACCTGGCTGTACATATGATAAGTTGGTACCTAAGGAAAAAGACTATATTCGTCTACGTTATCCTACAATAAATAAAAATATTTTTTTCGAAAAAGTTAAAAAACAACCTGATGGCATTAGTTGTGGCATTTATGCTGCAGCTTTCACCACAACTATAGCTTTAGGAGGCAATTTTTGTGAGGAAAATTATTCGAATAATTTAAATGTATGCGAGAGCATCTTTTTTAAAATTATAGAAGGCAACAAATTATTACCTTTTCCTAAATAATATACCATTATCTTGCTAATAGAAAGAAAAGATGTCTCAATACTGTTCGTAAATTGAAATCGGAGAGACGTAAAAAATGAATAAAATATTTTGGTTGCGTTCTCACGGAAATGGACGATGGAAGGACCCATTCTACATTTTCAATATATAAAATATTTCATATTTTTACTGCTCTATCATCTCGTACACGTTAATCTAAACGTATCTCAGAGTATAGATAACAATAAAATAAAAGTATATCTGCTTTTATGGCATTTATTTGTCTTTATTTGATATACAATTCCGTAAAATTACTTACAATAGTTACCCAGATAGCAATGCGTGATGATCAGATTTCATCACGTCATGATCTTATGATATTGATCGAAATATGATGTATATATTGTAATCATATCATGATGATACATATCATGAACACAAGTTACGCACACATGAGTACACAATAGTAGGACGAACATTATATGTATTCATTATGTCGTTCTTTTGTGAACTTTTATAGATATCATAACATGTCTGCATTCTGAGCAGCATATGAGCCCGCATCTGTGTCTATGTTTGTCATCATGTTTGTCAAAATATCAGGACAACATGAACTCAGAATGCATATATTTTGCTATCTGGGTATATTGTAAGCAATGCAAAGCATATATGTGTAGCGATTATGAACCACCACAAGCGCCTGCAAAAGCGCTCACCGCAATACGCGCGATAGCCCGCGCACAAGACTCATTACGCGGCGCAAGCACGCGAGAGCCAAACCGCGAGTAGAATCCCGCGCGCGGAGTATAAGAGCTGGCACCCACGCAACTCACCAGCACGCCACGCTCTGCCAAGCGATCAGCTCAAGCAGTAAGGCGCGCATTTTGAACAAGCATTACGACTCGAAAGAGTAGAATCCCTCTGCCGCTTCTCACGCCCCGCTCATCAGGGCCCGTTCGAGAACGTTAGGCGTCAAAGGATTCGCCAGATTCACCGAGAAGGGTCAGTTTCACCCTCCTACCGTGGAAGCTGACGCCCATTGACCTGCCTCCACTGCGGAGGACTCGACCGCCACGAAGCCTGTTACACCCGTGGGATATTCGAGTGAGGCGCTACACCTCGACCTCACAATCGTGGGAGCTTCCAGCACGTCTCTCACCACTGCCTCCGTCACCACGGCCTAGCAGCAAGGATCAGGCCACACAGACCAGCGCTCCGGGACATATAAATAGAGGGACTCAGTGCCAACCGGACAGTACGCAGCGAGCCGTACAGCACGTCGCATCTACGCACGATAGGGCTTGTCAGTACAAGAGCAGCAGCAATTGGGAAGTTTCCACGACTGATCGCGGTACGCAGACGGAGCCGGAGAAGCCGAGGAGAGCAAGGGAACTTACACGACGGACGAAGGAGCGCAAGCCCGAACCGGTTGACGAGAATAACAACCAGGTCAACCTCTGGGGACCCGTAAGAACCACGGAGACGCTCCCCCGAATCACGTGGCGATCGCGACGCCGTTAGAAGATACAACGGCCCTTTTCAGGGCCACCACACAAAACATACAGTAACCACGTCCTATGAAGAGACCACGTCTCGTTGTATATATGTATATAGCACGAATAAAACGAATACGTTACATACCAGTCGCACACTTCTTACTATTTCCGACACCATCCTGCGAACGGGCTACTGCGAGTCATAACACATATAAAGCGCCACAATATGCTTTTCAAAGAAGAATAAAATTCGACTATATGTATATGTATAGAGGGTGTGCCAAAAGTATGTATACAGCCAAGTATCTAATAAACGATACGTTTTAGAAAAAAACGTTTCAGACAAAAGTTATTGGGTTCAGAGGGAGACATTTAACGGTACAATTGGTTTGACTTTGTATAGTCATTTGAAGGTCATGTGTAGGTCACCTTCAATTTTTAAATAGAAAACCATAGTTTTCATTGCATTTTCTTATAGCTTACCTCAAGAGCTTTCTAAAACACTATGATAAAGTATTTTTTCATTAAAAACTTTTTGAGTTATAAAGTTTGAAAGTTACAAAATTTTGACACAAAGTATAAAATATCTCGCAAAATAATCATTTTTCGCTTATCATACCTTAATACTTTTTTGCATAGAATAACAAGATGAATCGATTGGTGTAAAGAAAACACAGTTATCTTTTCAAAAAAATTAGCAACTGCATGTTGCAAATTACATATTTTGTTTATTAGCAACTATCTGTTTTCTTTACACTAATCGATTAATTTTATTATTCTGTGCAAAAAAGGTATGATAATTGAAATATGAATATTTTACGATATTTTGTATCTTATGTCAAAAGTTTGTAACTTTCAAACTTTATAACTCAAAAAGTTTTTAATGATAAAATACTTTATCATAGTATTTTGGAAAACTCTCGAACTAAGCTACAAGAATATACAACGAAAAATAGGGTGTTCCATTTAAAAAATGGAAAGTGACCTTTACGTGACCTTTAAACGACTATTCAAGGTCAACCAATGACATTATCTTACGAGTAGTGTTATAGTGGGGATTCTAAGCCATGGGGCGCTGAGGGGAGTGCGGGGACGGGGGTATCTGAGAGGCGCGAGGGGTCTGTTAGGGAAAGGGGGGGGAAGGGTCCTACACACGTTCGAAAGTAGATGTTTATCTTTGCAGTTGATTTTATAGCCGGGGGGGGGGGTATTTTAGAAGTCATAAAACTGTTTTTTTTTCTAGTTTTATGATTATTTTATGACCATTAGAATATTATGAAAAAAGAGATTTTAAGCGCCGACGTTCGGCAGCTTTGTACCCTTGCGGAAAATCTCCCATAAAACTGGAGCAAAATATCTTCCATAATTTTTAGGGAAAGAACTGCAACTGCAAGATGTTTATCTTTGTAGTTTATTTATAGTCGGGGGACATTTTAGAAACCATAAAAGTGTTTTTTTTCTTTTTTTTTTCTAATTTTTTATAATCATTTTATGACCATTAGAATATTATGGAAAAAAAGATTTTAAGCGCCGACGTTCGGCAGCTTTGTACCCTTGCGGAAAATCTCCCATAAAACTGGAGCAAAATATCTTCCATAATTTTTAGGGAAAGAACTGCAACGCATCAGCGCCATTATGGAAAAAAAAAAAAGATTTTAATCGCCGGGGACATTTTTAGAAACCATAAAAGTGTTTTTTTTTCTCTTTTTTTTCTAATTTTTTATGATCATTTTATGACCATTAGAATATTATGGAAAAAGAGATTTTAAGCGCCGACGTTCGGCAGCTTTGTACCCTCGCGGAAAATCTCCCATAAAACTGGAGCGAAACATCTTCCATAATTTTTAAGGAAAGAATGCAACGCACCAGCGCCAACATTCGGCTGCTCGAATTTGAGAATCTGTCTCCGCGTTAAAACGTATTCAACAGTCGTCGAGTGTCTTTCGATTTAGTGCTAAAATGAATATAGAAGATGTGATTGTCATCGAAGACAATGAAGACAATGAAGATGTGGTTATCATCGACGACAGAGATGAAGAAGTGGAAATAGTGAATGACTCTGATTATGAGAGTGATCCGGAAGACTATTTAAATGAACAAGTAGTGCCGTTAGTGCGTGAAGATTTACGAATTATAACTGAACGGCAGTGTAACATCATATTTTATTACAAAGTAAAAAAGTATGACAACGACGAGGAAAATAGTGAAAAATTTTGTTCGGGATGTTTCATCGAAGTTCAAGATTCATATACACAAGGTAAAATTGTGTATAAACATGAAACAGGACAATATATTTATCACGGTTGGAACTCGTGTAATAATTGTGGACACTCACTGTGCCAAGTAATAGCATGTAGTGTGTGCCGTTTTTGTGCGCAGCAATAAACTTTTGTAGACATTTGCTAGGATTAAGTGCTGTGAAAAATGGTGACCAAAAAACTATTGAATGCGGTGGTGGAGTTTCAACGAAATCGCGAACTTGACATAAAAAATTCCTCAACAGTGATCTTGAAACTACAAAGTTATATATGGACGAATGAAAACAACAGACTAAGGGGAAAGCCTTGCGAGAATTGCTGTTTACCAGGCGGAAATCGGCAAGCATGTCCTGAGCAGTTACAAGAAATCCATCGGGAAATCCGTCAACATATCGATAACATGTTGTATCTACAACATGTTATCGACAATGATCCAGATTCTGATACTGATTCTGATCAGTAATTGTAAGTAATCCTTGATGTGTAAGTATTCTTTTTCAAATTATGAAAATATTAATAAATTTTTTTTTTTCTGTTATGCAGGAGCCCTGCCTGGACGCCACCACCACCGCCCGGTCATCCCCTCCAGTGCCTCGCAGCAGCAGTCGTCGTCGTGCCGTACCCCTCGACCATCGGCGTGCAATCTTTTATATATTTTTTTTATATCTTTTTCTTTTTATTTTTAAATTCACACACACACACACACACACACACGCACACACACACACACACACACACACACACACAGATTTTGTAAATAAACACACACACTTTTTAAATAAAAAAAATTATGTTAAAATACATATAATTGCTTGCTTGCGCTTCCTTCATCTATCCCATCCTTCTTCCTTCATATACTAGATATAATTAGATATAATAACTTAATATTTTAATATAAAAAGAAAAAAAAGAAAAAAAATAATAAAAAGGACGAAAAAAATAATAAAAAGGAAAAAAAAATAATAAAAAGAAAAAAGAAAAAAATTATAAAAAGAAAAAAGAAAAATAATTACTGTTTGCGTTCTCGCTTTCCTTCACCTCGCGCTATCTCTTTCTTTCCTAGCGTTTACTCTCTCGCTTTCCTTCACCTCGCGCTATCTCTTTCTTTCCTAGCGTTTACTCTCTCGCTCTCCTTCGCCTCGCGCTATCTCTTTCTTTCCTAGCGTTTACTCTCTCGCTCTCCTTTGCCTCGCGCTATTTCTTTCTTTCCTAGCGCTTACTCTCTTGCGGTCCCTAGCTTCGCATCTCCCTTCCCAGCATGACGTCATTCTGCAACGAGCTACATATAAGAACTGGGACTGTTTACGGGTGGGAGGAAGCACGGATGGGAAATGCGTGCGAGTAAATTATATCATGATTTAAATTTAAAAAAACTTTATTCTTCTCTTTTATATATATATATTTTTTTTTTATTACATATTGTGACTAAAAACTAAAGCTACCAGTTCGCAATCGACGAGTTGATGTTTATTGAAGGCGTCGCTGGCGCATATTACATTTGACACTTTTTTATTATCCGTTATAGTGGACGCGATATTGGAGAATTGTGTAAACTTAGTATCGACTGTCTCGGTGATTCTAACCAATCGATCAAAGGTTACATCGATGCATTGATCGAGATTAAACATACGATGTAACGTCGGTTCAATCATCATCATGCGTACGTTTAAAGATTCGAGACTTATAAGTTTAGTATCGTTAATCGTATGAACTCGCACTGTTAGCGGTCCAACGCTTATAAAATTATAAGTATCTTTAGAGTCCTTTCGCAGTAAATCGTGAATATTGCGACGTTGCTCGTAGAGTCCCTTCCACGTTTCGAGAGATAATACCAGTTCCTTTCCTTGATGATCTCCTATGACAATTTCCACGTAACTCGGTGTACTCACGTTGATACCAATTTCAAGGAATTTGAATTCCGTGGTTGTCAATGCGTATCGTCTACTTAGTATACGAATCGCACGACACTTCAACGAAATGCTGTAGAAAAATAAAATAAAAAAAAAATTAGTTTAAAAACAATTTGTGAAAAAATAGAAAGAAGTTAAACAAAAACTTACTTGTCACATTTGTTCTCAAACAATGAAGTTTCATAACGATTCGGTACGTAATTATTCACGCTTCTGCTGGGGCCGCCACTGCTTCTTTCGACGTAGTACATATTTCCAGATTTCAAAAGTGGACCACTTTCACGAACGGTTAACGCAACACTGTATGAAGAATCAAATATACGTGACATCCCGTTTTTCAAAGTAGTGGGAGATTAGTGGTAAATGTGGTGGGAGATTCTAGAATACTTTAATGCTCTGAAATTTTTAGAAGGGAGAGAGAGACGATACTCGGATAAAAAGAATTTTTAAATGACTCGTGAGAGAGGGAGGGAGGGAGGGAATGAGGAGGGGGAATAAGAAATAAAACATATTAGTGTTTAAATATTTTATTTTTCCAAATCTTGCAATTCTTCCTGGCGTTGCGACCACCAGTTAAATATTTTGAATACATTTTGTAATGCGCAATTCTTAACATGTTTTTCACATCGTATAGTATTTTTAACATCTAGATTATTTAGAGATTCGATATCGTCGTAATCAGCATCCAAAGTCTCAATGATTAAATTTTCTCTCGCATCGTCGCCGAGCATATTAGCAAGTCATTCTCGTTTCTGGCATCCTTTAACGTATACGATACACTGCATTTTATCATCTTCTTCTTCAACTACAGCTGTTGTAATCAATCGTTTCGCCATGCTGTACGCAACGATTCCATCCGCCCATTGTAGTCCATGATGATTCGCCATCAACCATGAAGCTTGACACTTTTCGGATTTTGTAAGGAGATGCCATGGTATAGGACTCCGAAAAATGTAGTGTGCGAGAACAGTTCCTCTTCTCAGCACCGCCACCTCCTTTGCGATGAATTTATTCAAAACGACAAATCCTTGCAGATCGACAAACGTTGGTACAGACATGATGAGATCTCTTTTCGTCAGTTAAGAAGAATGACAACCATCTCGTAACACTCGGATTTATATCCAGCTTTCCCTCTCTCTAAATTATTGTCGCAAACACTTAGGTAATTTTGCGCACAACGTTGGTCAACGGGTTGTACTGGATTACGCGATCGTGTATGATGAGACAGTACGCAGTCGTATTATTAGCCACATTCTCCTTACACTCAAATTCCAATCGCACATCCACGGTTGCACTCTTGACCGATTCGTTTTGTCGAGAACAATCGATGATCACAAACGGACCGTACTGTAGAAACAGTGAGACAGTGAGACTCGGTTCAAGGTACTCGTATCCGTAATAGTTTTTGCAGAAACGCGCGTACGTGTCGTACAGAATCGACCATCTGTTTTTATCGAAATCCAGATTCATGTCATCGTACGGATAACATTCCGAGTTCAGATAGAGTTTCACGTTTGTTAATTTACAGTCGTCGAATTTACTCGCATCTTCGGACATAACATTCTTCCGGCCTGTCTGCAGAGCAAAGATAACGTATCGTGGTTTCTCCAGCTGAGTCGCGGTCTTAATGGCCCACGAATGTTTGGTTGTACGCTGCAACAGCGGAAACTCGTACAGATCCCACGAGCGAAAACCCATGTTGAGGTAGCGTCCGCTTTCCAGAGCGCGCAGCATAGTCAGCTTTTTAATTTCACTCAACAACACATGTGGCATTCGCCATTGTATCTTGAATATGTTGATCACAGGCTCCAGCGTCGAAGCTCCAAGCAGACAATTGTTGTCATTGCGCGATCGTATTAAGATCAATTCGTGACGAGCGTTAATTACTATGCGTCTGTAATCCTCGCAAAATCCCAATAACATGTAGAGCGGTACGCAAAAATTAAAGTGTCCATCCACAATAGTTGGCTCACTCCAGCCAGCATTTCTCATAATCACGCTTCTATCGGATGATATTGTTACATAGTTTTTGAGCATACTTGTTATTCCCACGTTTCTATTTCGATCAATCTCCACACCATCGAGTTCATATCGAATCTCGTCAAACATGAATGCAACGCAATTATTTTGCAGTACTACATTGAATCCTCCAGCTGGCTTCTTTATCTTTAATTCTCCCTCGATGTATAAGAAACTCTCGTACGGCAATGTATACAGATCCTGTTGTTGTATGGGTATTCTTATCTCATCACTGTATCCGAACGTTGTGTTGGCGAATGGGTTATAGGAGTGAGTCTCAATCTTGACGATGCGATCGTCAAAGATTGGCTCATCCGCGATGTCGAGAATGTCAGTCATCGTTTAAATGTTTCGCACCACGAATCCCAAAGATTGTAAAAACTCAACGTTTGATGCGTTCAATTTCTTTTTCTTAGTGCCGGATGATTGGATATTAGCAAATGTCGATGTTGTTGTCGCTGACGTCGTAAAGATTGTATTGTCTCTCACGTCTTTCGATCCGTTCAACACGAGCATCACACGCTAATTTTACCACCGCCGCCGTACATGCAATCTAATGGTGATCTCTTCTCCTCGAAAATCGAGTAATCGTCCTTCCTAGTCGACAACGCGTAACGTTAAATCCGTAATGCACCGCACGATGATCGGTAGGTAAATGATGTGCGTCGGTGTTTCCGATATCTTATATCCTGGTGGTACCCTCGGTGAAAATTCGTGTATCGTATGAATGAGTTTGCCGTTGTTGTACGCACCCGCGGTCACATTACATTCGACGCGGATAATGTTCACGTTGATAATGTTAATCGTCCGACTCGTACCATTTTCGCGGCTGCAGTATACGGTTCGAGAATCCTAGCAGCGATCCAATATTGTTAGGCTTGCTAAAATTTAATCTGTAGGCGCATTTGATCTCGCTCCTCATCGTATTGTAATTAGCGCGGAGCACTATAGGCCATTCTCCAGGCTCAAAGTTATCGTCGTCGTCAGTGTGTTTTTTATCACCATCACGAACTGTGTGTTGCGAACGTTTTCGTAAAATTGTATGTTTCAAAAATTCATTTATCGCTTGCAGCTCGTACGATCCCTCGGGAATCGTAATTTCCGCATCGTCTTTGCCAAAGTAAAATTTATTATTCGAGGAATTCACGTTCGATATCGTGTGATAACTTTCAAAATCCGCTAGACCAAGCTCGTATTCACCGTCGCTTAAATCTACGTTGGGAAAGTAGTTTGCCGCGAGAACGCTGCTCTTTCCAGTCAGCGTGAATGTCATAGACATGTTGGCCAAACTGTTTAACGAATACTAAGTTAAATAGCACAATGTATGTCTTTAAATTCGCGTGCATCGACCGTTCGGAGAAACTGCAAACACAATTGTCCACAGATGCTTTGATTATAAGTTTGATAGGATGTGTGATTATATTCTATTTTTATCACATTTAAATATCGCACCAATTCATTCGGCGGTCGAAGATTGCCAAAACTATCAAAATATATAGCACAATTCCCCCTCTTTGCATACGCTATCCAGTGAGTACCCGAGCCTTTAGCGTTATCCAAATTTATGATCCCGCTCTCGTTTCGATATATACCACCGATCGGTAATGAGTTACGCATAAAAACACCTCTAAAATATGGAATGTGCATACGTTTTGCTAGTTGCAGCAATTGTACGTTGGTAGTTACGCCCTCTGGCATTTTTAGCGTCTCTTTGACGTTTTTTTTTTTCTTCTTTTTCATTGAGACTTTTCGTCCGTATTTGTATGGTGCAAGATACAATCCGCGACCTTCCATGGCACGATTGTGACGTAGCATTTCTTGAAACTGATGTTGTGTAGCTTTTCCATCGTTCACCATCTTTGCTACACCAGCCGCTCCACCAATCAGAGATCCGAGAGCGCCCAACAATGATAGAATCGGTAATACACCCCCGCGTTTCGCTACTAGAAGTATTCGTTTTTTCACCATCTTTTTCTTCGTTTTCGTCTTTAGACCCATACCGAATTTCGTTTTGGTTTTCATCGCTGTCCAGACAGCTGTGGCTGCGGCTCTCTCACCGAGAGACGAATCTTTCGCAGTGATGCGAGTTTGCGCCTTTTTGGCGAGTATCCTATCCGCCGCGTGCCTTTCGGCAAGATCGTTACTCCGAAAGTACGCTATATCGTGTTCACGACACGCTGCGTCCAATGGATTGATACCTCGATCACCTCTAGCCAATCGTTCTTCTAGCCGCGTGCCCGGACCGCAAAACTGGTATCAAGGAATATGTAATTCGATAGGAAGCGCGTTTATTGCACGATTTAATAGACCTCTGCTTATTTGCGTTGACATTCACGACAATCTTTTATCATTGGCGCTGGACCGTCAATGTGCGTTTGTTGCCACGGTTGATTGTAATGTTCGAAACAGCGACGATAGGTCTGAACCTCCGAATCCGCCTTTATGTATTCCGGAAGTTTGTCCCACACGTAGTGGACGTGATTGCCACACATTCGCAATAAAACTGCTTTAGATACAAACTGTAGCTGTTCGGCACTCAAATCGAGAATATAGTAAGGACTTGATAGCAGGACAAACATTTTTTCGTTACTGAACACTTTGTAGTTCCGCGCAGCTATAAATAGACAGGCGTGCGATCCGAATCGGAAGTGGGAAAATGAAATTCGTGCGACAACCTTTCGCGATACGCGTGACAAATTACGACGTCAGATTACGCTCGATGGGTGACAATGCGGAGATGCGTAGACACGGTACGATGCTGCCGAATACTATACGCGCAATCGTTTGCGGCCCCTCGAATTGCAGTAAAACTAACGTGTTGATTAGTTTGATAGAAAGCCCGCACGGCGTCCGCTTTGAAAATGTGTACGTGTATTCAAAGTCACTGCAACAGCCAAAATATCAATATTTGGAGAATTTGTTAACGTCGATCGATGAAATCGGCTATTTTACATTCTCCAATAACAGTGACGTCATTCCACCGAGCGAAGCACGTCCAAACTCGATTTTCGTTTTCGATGACGTGGCGTGCGACAAACAAAATACGATAAGAGAATATTTCTCAATGGGACGCCACTCGAACGTCAACTGCTTCTATCTCTGCCAGACATACGCGAGAATACCGAAACATCTTTTACGCGACATCGCGAACCTGCTAATCTTGTTTAAACAGGATGGCACCAACTTGAAACACGTGTACAACGATCACGTGAATACCGACATGTTATACGAGGATTTCAGTGAGTTATGTCGTACTTGTTGGCAGCAAAAGTATGGATTTCTCGTGATAGACAAGGATAGCTTGCTTACAAACGGGCGATACAGAAACGGATTTAACGTGTTTGCGATACCACAAAATGATTAGTCGTTGCCTACATTCTGTCGTGAGGGGTGAAACGCGAGCGTTCAACACTCTCTATCGATATGGCTGGGAGCGATAATATTCGCGAGCGTGAAAAGATGGCGAAGGAGATTGCGAAAACGAGCGAATCGATCCGCAAGAAACATCGCGCTTTGAAGACCGGTAACATCGATGACGATATCGCGGTCAAGACCCATTTTAAACTTATTATCGAGCCGCTGCAAAAGATTGTCGACAACTCGTTCGCGGTGAAAAATAAGTCGGAGAGTAGCGCAAAGATTAAAATCAAGCGATACAAGGAGGATGAGAAGGAAGAAGCTAAAGATGAGGAGGTAGAGAAAGAGAAAGAGGAAGATGCTACACCGAAAAAAAGGAAACGATCGGACGTTTTACTGTATGAACCGTCGATAGCCTCTACGCCGTTAACCGCACCAACAAGCGTAAACGAAGATGTTTTCGAAACCTCGGGCAACATGCTCGAATCATCGTTTGTTCGAAACAAGTTACAAACGCCGGAAGTTCAAGAAACGTTGCGGGAGTACTTTGGGCCACTTGGGCAAAAGTACATAGGCGCTTTGTTTAGTGGCGACAAAAATCACGAGATTGATCATGTGTATGGAGTCTATTTTGACAGAAAGAATAAACTGCGACTTGGCAACAAACAATTCAACATCAACAAAGATGACTCTATTATCATAGACGACGTGCGGTACATTGGAACGCCAGGATTGTACGAGTTGATCTTCAAGAGAATTCCCGATGACGAACTTTACACGAGGGGAGACGATTTGGAAAAATACAAGAGCATATTATTGGTGACGAACGCGCATAGACGCGATTATGATGCGCAGGGCCATTTGAAGGGTAACAGGGGGTACAAGTACAAACATATAATTGCACCGTTGATGTCGCTCGAATCGAAAAATACAAAATCTGGAGGGGAGATATCTATGCCTCGCGCTATGACGCTAACCAACAATATGATTGATTACGTGTACTGGGACAATCCCAACGAACTAGTGGATCGGCTACGATTGCTCAACGCTTCGCGCCAAGCTGGTCACAACGCTCACGACAACGAGATCCAGTCGATCATCGAGGAACTTTTTCATAGCCAACAGAGTCGGCGAAATACAGCGTGTCACTGACATTAACAGTTGGCGTCACGTCTTGTCAGCAAATAATCCCGCTAACATCTTATCAAGAGGACTTGAGCTCCGTAATTTGTTAAACGCATCAATGTGGTGGCACGGGCTAAGTTTTTTGGCGGCTCAGGAAGATAGCTGGCCGGACAGTGATTTCAAGCATCTAGAAAATGTCCCGGAATTGAAGGGATCATTTGTGGCACTTGGTAAAGTACAACCAGTGATTATCGAAGAACTAATGCGAAGAATTTCATATTTAACAAAAACGTGTCGCGTGTTAGCTTATTGCTTAAGATTTTAAAGGCACATAGGCCAGATAGACTCACGCCATTTATTTCGCAAGCCGAAGTACTTTTCGCTTTAGATCTTATGTGCAAGTCCGTCCAAAAGCAAGCGTTTCCCAACGAATACAAGGCGTTAACCAGCAATGAGGCCATCAACGTGTCTAGTCCACTACTTTCATTGTCGCCGTTCGTAACGCCAGATGGACTGATGCGAATGGGGGGCAGATTGCAGAGATCAAACTTGACCTTTAACGAATGTCATCCAATATTATTACCGCGTGGGCACGAGCTAACAAAACGCATCATAGGACAAGAGCATGTGCGCAATGCTCACGCCGGGGTACAGGCTACTATGGCCGCAGTAAGGCAGCGTTTTTGGCCTTTATCATTACGTTCAAGCACGGGCAAAATTATTCAAAACTGCGTAGTTTGCTTTAAATCCAAGCCCGCAACATCCGAGGTAATTATGGGTTCCTTACCAGCCGGGCGCGTGACGGTCTCTCGGCCCTTTTAGGGTGGGAGTCTATTGACCACGTCGCTAATTGGCCAGTTTAAAATGAGGCTCTCTGATTGGTTAATCGTTGCTGATGACCCTAGGCATCGGTCAATATAAGTGGCTGTGGTCAATCGTGACGTGGTCAAACGGGACGCTCTCCCCTTTTATCATTGCGGCGTCGATTACGTGGGCCCGTTAATTTTACGTGAGAGCAAGCGACGTAACGCGAAACTAATCAAGGCATATGTATCAATTTTCGTGTATTTTGCAACTAGAGCGATCCACATTGAATTAGTCAGTGACCTAACGTTGAGTGCATTTATAGCAGCACTCAAGCGATTCGCTGCGCGTAGAGGTAAACCGTCATGCATCTATTCGGATAATGGGACCAATTTCGTAGGGGCCCAGGGGCAATTGAAACAATTCTTAGAGTTTTTAAAAAATGATGAGACACAGTCTGAGATCAAGCAATTTATGTATAAACAAAAAACGACTTGGAAATTCATACCGCCGAACGCCTCTCATTTCGAAGGTTTATGGGAGGCAGCGGTCAAATCCGCAAAATACCACCTAAATCAAATCGTCGGTAAAGCACATCTGACTTTTGAGGAAATGACAACGGCGTTATATGAAATAGAGGCAATTCTGAATTCCCGACCACTTACGCCATTAAGCGAGGATCCGAACGACTTAGCTTGCTTGACCCCCGGTCTCTTTTTGGTTGGCACCCCCCTGAACAGTTTCCCTTACGAAAACTTAATAGATATAAGTGAAAACCGACTGCTTCGATGGCAAAGAGTAGAACAGATTAAGTAGCATTTCTGGCGCAGATGGAGTATCAAATACCTCCAATCCTTACAAGAGCGAAACAAGTGGAAGGCCAACAAGGGTCACCAGTTAAAACAAAATCAGCTTGTTCTATTGAAACAGCAAGGGCTAGCTCCCTTGCAATGACAGATAGGTCGAGTGGAAAAAATTCATGCGGGTCCAGATGGACATGTACGAACTACAACCGCAAAGACTGCATCAGGATCTCTTTTGAGACCACTAACTAAAATCGCAATATTACCTATCGATAATTAGCTATCTTATTACGTTTATTTCTTATCCTTTCATTATCAGCTATGTAGCCTTTAGTATTTTTGTTATATACACAAATATGCATGAGTTATGCCGTATGCATTACCCTTAAGCCAAGGTATTGCCAAAATAATTTATGTTGTATTACTCCGTGATTATGTTATGCCAAAGAACACTAAGCTTAAGTTAAACCATAAGTAATTATTGTTTGCGTTACGTTATATTGTTTCCGTCTCCCTTATATTTTATATGTTTAATTTTCCTTATACTTACAGGATCTAGCGTAAGCCATATGCAATAACCATGTCCCTCCCAATAAATGGCTCAGGCTAGCGATCTATTATTATTTTAAGTTACGGGATTTATTTTGTTGAAGGCAAGTGCCTTCAAGGGGGGCAGGGTGTTAAGAATGCTCCCTTTTTTACCCGTTTAATATGCCCACGTAGCGGCAGATGTCGCGTCGGATAGCGTCGGCATTATCGAGTGGAGATCCTTTGCGCAGGAGCGCTAGAATCACTTCGTGTGCGTGATACGTATGCGACGAATCAATTATTAACCTTTTATCCTTTCATTCTTGTGTAATCAGTCCGGAAAGTGCAATCAATAAACATTATAATTAAATCGAGAGGAAACACCATTTATTTTCCTCGGCCACGTAGCTTCGAAGCATTCATCCCACGGCTAAGACGTGGCTTATTCACAACAACACCGAAATAGCGAAATTGACTCTCGTCGGTAAATGATGTAAGCGAGGTCAACCTTTCGGTCAAGCGAAGCGGTAAATTTTGCGCGCGGGGTCAACCTCGTCATTGTCCGAGGAGTGGGGCATGCGCTCGAGCGAACCGCGGTCATCCGCGTTATTACCGGTTTATGGAGTGGGGATTCGAATGCGCGCGCAATTTGGCAAGGCGATGGTAGGGATATCGGAGAGACGATGTCCATACAGTGATGCCACTTCTAAGACGCTGCAGCCACACGCACACAAAAAACGAACCGTGTACGTGTGCCGCTCGGCGCTCGACCAACTTCGGCTAATAGAAAAGCACAGACATACAATACGCTCTCTTTCTTTCTTTCGCGCTATAGCTGACGTTGGCTGAAGCGCTGAGGCTTGACGCTTCGAGATTTCTAGAATCATATTAGCACGTATGACACGCCGTTTTATTTTTTTAAACTTTTATATTGCATGAAATATTTTCTATGCTATTAAAAAGTAAAACAGCGTGTCATAATAATTCGATGAATTAAAATTACGTCTACATAAAAATAATATTGAATAATAATATCGGACATAAAAAATAATTTCGAATTTTTATTATGTTTCGACATAATTTTAATTCGTCGAATTATTATTATGTCTCGATTTTATTTAATTATTACTTTTTAATTCGAATTTTTTTTTAAGACAATTATTTTTATTATATTAAGAGAAGGGATGCTTTTGTAGTATTAAAAAGTAAAACGGCGTTCGATAAACGCGGCTTGACTCATCGTCTAGATCTCACGATTAGATCTAAAAAAATGTATACAATTATGAATTACATAAATTTCCTAATTATATTATTATTCTGTATTATATAAGAGATATAAATTAATTTAAAAAATGAATAATAGAAGAAATAGAATAGATAAGGAATAGAAAAAAAATAAAAATCCATTCTTGGCCAACATGTAGGTCAAAAACAAATCATATTTTATTTTATAAACCATTCATTTTTTATAATGGACAACGTACATGTTATTGCTCGACGAAAACCGCGAGAAGGTGGTGGTCTCTTCCGTCAAGGAAATGTAGAAAAATGTTTTCTTCAATATTATATTAAATATAATAAAGTTATATATAATAATATATTATATATAATTTTAATATAATATTAAAAAAACAATTCTTTTACATTTCGAGAGAATGTAGATATAATAGAATAGATAATAGGATAGTAGAAAGGATACATGTAAAATAGATATGGAAAGATAGATAGGTATAAAAGAAAATATAAAGAAAGAGATAGAAAACAAAACATGAGAGAAAAACGTTAAATCTGAAAAAAGCACACGTTCTACTTAATATAATATAATATTGAAAATGGTATATACAAGAATATTTCCGAAAGTACTGAGTTGAATTACAGCGATATTGCGGCAATTAATACAGCTAATTATTGAAATTAGCTCAACAAATATATAAATATAAATAATGTTATAAAAACAACGGACATAAAATTTAATTTATATACCTATATGATAAAATTATTTCTATATATTTTATCCTTACACAATAAATATCAAAAACAAAATAGGGAATGTTTTTTTTTCTATTTTGCCAAGGAATATTTAAGGAAAATATCCTACTTTTAAAACTGTAATTAAAAAATATACAACTTTAAAAAAATATAATTTTACAAATACAAATATTTATAAATTTCGCTATATTTTTTATCCATTTTGTAAAGCAATTTTAAAGCTATTTTCGGAATAATTATTGAGAAATTAATTTACAAAGATCGGCAAATCCGGCGCGAGTATCAGCTCGCTGCAAAAAAGATGGCGAGAAGGACGGCTCTAAGAACGGTCGCTAAGCGCGCGCGGCGTAAATAGGCGCCATTGCCTCGCTGTTACCAGGGGCATAGACGAGAAGCGTTGATAAGAACAATAGATTAGCGATTATTATTCAGCGACCGGCCTAGCGGTGGGCCGTCCTTCTTGCCATTTTTTTGCGGCGGGCTGATACTCGCGCCGGATTTACCAATCTTTGTAAATTAATTTCTCAATAATTATTATGAAAATTGCAAAATGGTACAAGACTTTTCTGTTCAGTTTAATGCGCTCTACCTGCTCACGAACGTTGATTCAATCTTTATGGGACACCCTGTATATATGTGTGTGTGTTTGTGTGTGCATGAGCAGAGATATTTTAGTTCTATATTATTCAGTCACTTGAATCGACTTAATGATGCGTTCTCGTAAAGTCCAATAATGATTAAGTGTTGTTGATGATCCAAACTTTTCCAAAATGAAAGTAAAGGCTGAAGTTCTTCTTTAAAATATAGTGTTCTCTCTCTTGAAATTCACAAAGAGCAGGTGAAGAATATAGATGAAGAGTGCATATGAAAGTAAAGGCTGAATTCTTCTTTAAAAAAATATAATAATTAAAAATATATAAAATATAAATAAAAAATAAAATATTAATAATATATAGAGTTAGCTTTAAAATTTCTTTACAAAATGGATAAAAAATGTAGCGAAATTTATAAATATTTGTATTTGTAAAACTATATTTTTTTAAAGTTGTATATTTTTTAATTACAGTTTTAAAAGTAGGATATTTTCCTTAAATATTCCTTGGCAAAATAGAAAAAAAAAACATTCTCTATTTTGTTTTTGATATTTATTGTGTAAGGATGAAATATATAGAAATAATTTTATCATATAGGTATATAAATTAAATTTTATATCCGTTGTTTTTATAACATTATTTATATTTATATATTTGTTGAGCTAATTTCAATAATTAGCTGTATTAATTGCCGCAATATCGCTGTAATTCAACTCAGTACTTTCGGAAATATTCTTGTATATACCATTTTCAATATTATATTATAATAAGTAGAACGTGCGCTTTTTTCAGATTTAACGTTTTTCTCTCATGTTTTGTTTTCTATCTCTTTCTTTATATTTTCTTTTATACCTATCTATCTTTCCATATCTATTTTACATGTATCCTTTCTACTGTTCTATTCTCTATTCTATTATATCTACATTCTCTGGAAATTTAAAAAAATTGTTTTTTTAATATTATATTAAAATTATATATAATATATTATTATATATAACTTTATTATATTTAATATAACATTGAAGAAAACATTTTTCTACATTTCCTCTTGACGGAAGAGACCACCACCAACCTAACCTAACCTTCTCGCGGTTTTCGTCGAGCAACAACATGTATGTGGTCCATTATAAAAAATGAATGGTTTATAAAATAAAATATTATGATTTGTTTTTGACCTACATGTTGGCCAAGAATGGATTTTTATTTTTTCTATTCCTTATCTATTCTATTTCTTCTATTATTCATTTCTTTAATTAATTTATATCTCTTATATAATACAGAATAATAATATAATTAGGAAATTTATGTAATTCATAATTGTATACATATTTTTAGATCTAATTGTGAGATCTAAATAGATGATAAGTCAAGCCGCGTTTATCGAACGCCGTTTTACTTTTTAATACTACAAAAGCATGTTGTGCCTCCGGGAGGGGGCACAGGATTTTTTCGGGATCGTTCAGGGAAGGCCGGAGATACGGCGGGCAGTGGCCTCTTTTTATTTTAATTTCTCTCTCTTTCAATATCGTGTATTCGCTTTTTTATTATCCTCTTTATTTGTAAACAATAAATAACATTTTAATTAAGTCTATGGTACGTTATTTAGTCACTGCTCCCAGCGAACGTTATGTCACTCGCGTTTATTATCGGTTAAAGTGAGAAAGCGGTATCTCTCGTATGCTCTGTCGCACAGGTAGTCTGATACGCGTCGACTTATCTCCGGCGCGCGTATATCTCTTAGTTATTCGTGTATGACTCTGTTGAATCTGGTCAACAGCTGCCCGTGACGATTATTACTCGTTAGGTTCTAATCAACGACTGCCCGTCGCTTCATCGCGGCGGGTGCTGAGCTTCCCTCCGAACTGCATGGTTTTTCGGAGGGCGTCCCTTAGCAACATGACCAAATATGGTTATGTTGCTGAATTCGCGTTTTAGTGCAGGCGAGGAAGTTCAAAGTCGAATTTCCTCGCTTGTACTTTTAGCAATTCGGTGACACCTTTCCGGTTTCGTGTTCGCGCTCGGTCTCGGGCGCGCGTGGCTCGCTGCGTCAGCGGCTCGCGCGATTATCGCTTCGCTCGCGATGCATTCTGCATCAATATAATTATATGTATATATATATATATGTATATATTCATTAAGTCTGTAGCCTTTTTTGGGGCTATAACACCCCTCCCCCGTTGGAAAAGAAAACGGAGGTACAACGTTTTCTGTTTTAGGGAATTTATTTCTTTTCTTAAGTTTTAAGTTTCCCGATATATATATATATATATATATATATATATATATATACTATATGTTTTCTTTTATATTATTTTCTTATTTTAGTTTACAATTTTGTTTGTTTTCGCGTTTACAATATTTAAATATAATCGTTTTTCTTATCTAAAATCGCGTGCTTAGGCTACGTTTTAATATTGGTTTCGGGAGTCGATCGATCGGTTCGGATCGCTCTTCGTCGTATATCCTAATTAATGGTCGCTTCCTTCTTTTATTTTTGTTTCGTATGACTATGTAAAGTACAATTAATATTATTATTATTGTTATCGTGATTGTTCCGCTTGTCGCCATTGGATATACGAATTGTTTTTTCGCGAAGAAATTTTGTTCGTAACTTTTTAAATTGTTGTCTATTTCTTCTAGTTGTAATTTTAATTTTGTCAGTTCCATTCGGTGTTGACCTATGTCTTGTATCGTGTCATTATCGTGTGTTATCGTGTTGCGTTCTCGTACCAGTGTCAAGTTATATTCAGGCAGGTACGTTTCTATATCCGTTTCATAGATTGTCTGCTTCGTCTGTATAGTCATGTCTGGAGTTATTAATTTGCATTTTCCCTTCAGCGTAATTTTCCCAGTGTTTTTAATTACTGTTTTGTATTCTGGTCGTTTGTCGTATTGTATTGTTAATTGTTGCTCGGTAGCAGTCGAGTAGAGCCATGTTTGTGGCTGTTGTAATGCGATCCATGTGGTACGCATTGATATAATGTATTTCGTCTTACAGTTACGTTGACGCTGCTGTGTATAAATTTGTATTTCGCATGGTGCATTTAAATTTACTCTATATGTCGGTGTCGCATGCTCACATGTGTATTGTGAGTTAATGTTAATATAATCTTTTAAATCTTTTTCTGTTACTATAACGTATGTTAGTTTTTCTTTGTCTACCGCAATTATTTTATTGTTAATTTCTGTTACTGCGAATATATTGTTATAACTGAATACAGGTAACGCAATTACATTCATTATGGTATAGCTCGGTTGCGCAATTAATGGGAAGATTAGAATGGTATAAATAATTGCTTTATCGCTGAATGCGCTTATTTTCGCGTATTTTTCTATAGTAAACCAATCTTCGGTGTGTACTTGAAAAGGGAAGTACAGTCCTTGTGGCAACTGCTGTGTTGCTTCCTTTAAATGTGTTATTATGCTATCTATCAGTGTTAATCTCGGATGCATTGCTCCATTTTTTGTATATGTTAGATATTCTATAATGTTATCCGCGTCGCGTATTAATTCTGCTATTACTGCGGTAATTATGGTAAAATGTTCGTTTATCTCACTGCGTTCTATATATTCATTTACTCGTTTCTGTAAGAGGTATTCGTTACGTTGTATTGTATTTTCGATTTTATCAATATGCCCGATAGTTGTATTTATTATTTTAATTTGATTTTGTACGGCATGCTGTATTGTTTTTTGACTGTTTTCTAATATGTTAAGTTGTTTGTTAATTCGTTTTTCGTCGTTAACGTCCATTGTGTCAAATAAAGACTTTGATAAGGAACCTATTCCGTCTATGAGACCTCGTCGTTTATTTGTCTGTTTTTTTGTATATTGTTTTAATTTGTATTATGACATTTTTTAAATATTTTGCTTCTCTTTTTGTTAGAATGTCTAGGTTCACACATGTATCTCGAAGATAATGAGTGTGAAATTTCATAGTTTCGCATAATCTTTCGGTCTGTTTTAAATATTCGTTTATTTGCTCGTATCTTTCGTCTAAGTTTGATAAGTCTAATTTTATTACTAGTTTCCAGTTTTCTTTTGCGTAGTGGATTTGTCCGATTTCTTCGAAGAATAACCCTGGGTTATGTTTAAATTCTTGTATCTGGTATGAAAGATTCGTTTCGTCGTCTTTCGTGTGACCTTTGCTGATCCAGCAGGCGAATGTCCTGTAATATCATATTATATTTTATTTTATTATATTTTATCTCTTGGGTGTCGCTCGCCTTCTCTGACTTCGCGGGGTTCGCGCTAATCCAGCGGGTGATACACCGGTAATATTATAATGTTGGTTTAGTCTCTTAACGACTTTTGTTTGAGGCAGATCATTAAGATGCTGCGATTCTTGCTTCAATGGAGCCTGCCGATTTGTCGCCAGTGCGATGGATATCGAGATGGTATTCATCCCGATATCTGCCGCGATTGTTTTCGGGGTCGCCTACCGGTTGTGGGTCTACCGCCGCCTGTGGACCTCGTAGTGCGGGCGCGGAGCGCCGTTCTCCGAAGTTCCCGGGTCGCGGGGGGCACATTGTCCCTCCGCGTTACGTTTACAACACCCGGTGTGAGGTTTGTGCGGGCAGTGGTGCCCGCCCTAGACCCGATGCATCCCGTCCGCGTGGAGTTGATGAAGGTCCACGACCAATTTGACTTCTTCGAGCTGAGATGTCGCCGGGGGGAGGAGGAGGAGGACTAGGACACGGATCCTTGAAGAAGGTGAGTACTAGTTTTCTATATATGGCTTAAGCTTGTTTGCGTGTAAGCGGGTGCTTTTCCTTCCTTTCTTTACCGTGTAGTTGATATTCGAATGCTTTTCGATTATTATGTACGGTCCGATCCAGAGATTCGAGTTTTTTCGATCTTCCGCGTCGTAGCGTTTCATCGTAAATGAGTACTTTATCGCCGATTTTAAATTTTGTTTCTTTTGCGGTTCGATCGTAGTGTTCCTTCGATTTTAGTTTTTTCTCTGTGAGATTTTCTTTTGCAACTTGATTCGTGGCGTGTAGTCTTTCTTTTAGCTCTTGCGCGTAATCGTCATAGTTGTATGTCGGTTGTGGTGGTTTCGTTAATGCTGTCGGTATTTCGGCTTGGTGTCCGTATACTAGCTCGAAGGGCGTGTATCCTGTAGCTGTATGTGGCGTAGTGTTGTAGGTGAACATCGCGAACGGAATCCATTCGTCCCAGTCAGTCTGATCATTATTAATATAATGTCGTAGATATTCTGTTAATGTTCTGTGCGATCGTTCTAACGCGCCGTTACTTTCAGGATGATACGCGGTCGTCTGAATTTTATTTATTTTTAATAATTTACACGTATTTTTAAATATTTCGCTTAAAAAATTTGTGCCTTGATCGGTTAAAATTTTTTCCGGTATTCCGTATTCTAAAATTATTTTCGTGGTAAATTTTTTACTCACGGTGTTTGCTTCTTGATTTGGTATCGGTATTGCTTTACTAAATTTTGTCAAACTATCTTGAAAAGTTAGTAAGTATTTATTTCCGGTATTAGTTATCGTTAATGGACCGACTATATCTAATGCACATTTTTCGAACGGTTTACTCGGTGTATCGATGATAACGAGGGGTGCTTTAAATCGTCGCAATAATTTATTTTTTTGGCAAGTGTTACATTTTTTAATGTATCGTTCGACGTCTTTTGTTAACCCGGTCCAATTGTGCGTGAGGCGAATTCTGTTTATCGTCCTCTCGATACCTTGGTGTCCTCCTGTGGGTGCATCATGATATTCATATAATATTTGTTTCTTTTCATCTGCGCTATAGGCACGTGTCGCATCGTTGCTATCTTTCTCGTCCTCTTCTTTATCTCTTTCTTCGCTGCTGATATCGTTCATCTCTTCGTCTTCGGCGGTGAGAATCTTTTCTCTCTCTTGCTCGTCGTCGTCTCGCGTTACGTTGCGGCTTAGCGCATTGGCGTTCGCGTTCGCACGTCCGGCCTTATGTATTATCTCATAATCGTACTCTTCTAATTTTATTCGCCATCGAATTAATCGTGATCCTGGATCGTTCACGTTAAATAACCATATTAGAGGTTTGTGATCTGTAATGACCTTAAATTGTGTTCCGTACACGTAGGGTCTGAAATGCTTTCCAGCCCATACAATAGCTAATAGTTCCTTTTCGGTAGTGCTATAGTTCTGTTCCGCGCGGTTCAGTACTCGGCTGGCGTAAGCTATCGGTCGGTCGCTGCCTATCTTTCCTTGCGATAAGACCGCTCCGATCGCGTAGTCGGATGCGTCTGTAGTTATATTAAATTGTTCAGCGAAATCTGGATATTTTAATACGGGTGCCGTTATTAATTTATTTTTAAGTACTTCGAAAGCATTTTGTTGCTCTGCGGTCCACACAAATTTTTCGTTTTTCTTTGTCAATTTCGTTAATGGTTTAGCTATTTTCGAGAAATCTTCTATGAATCTTCGATAATAACCGGCTAGACCTATAAATGATTGGATATCTTTCACCTTTTTTGGCGTCGGGAAATCTCTTACCGCTGTTAGTTTAGACGGGTCAGGAGATATTCCATGTTCTGATATTATATGGCCCAAGTACATTACTTCTTTGCGTAGGAATTCGCATTTATCCGGCTGTAATTTTAAATTATTAGTTCGAAGTCGTTGCAGCACTTCCTTGAGTCGCTTGTTATGATCTTCGAGGCTTGCTCCGTAAATGACGATGTCGTCTAGATAGACCAGGCATTTGAGTCCTTGTATTCCTGTCAATACAGAGTTCATTAATCTCTGAAATGTCGCCGGTGCGTTTTTCAATCCAAAGGGCATTCGGTTGAACTCGTAATGTCCATACGGAGTTGAAAAGACAGTTTTAGGCTTGTCCTTTTCGGCCATTGGTATTTGATGATATCCAGATGCTAGATCTAATGTTGTGAAGTATTTTGCGTTTCCCAGCTGGTCCAGTATATCCGTAATATTAGGCAGAGGGAAGGAATCGCCGATCGTCAAGTCGTTGAGCTTTCGAAAGTCTATAACTATTCGAAGTTTCGGTTTACCTGATACGTCGGTCTTTTTTGGTACTACTAATAGCGGAGCATTCCATTGACTCGCGCTGGTACGAATTATTCCGTCTTCCAACATTTATTGCACTTGTTTATTTACTTCCGTCTTATGTTTCTCCGGAAGGCGATACGGTCTTACATTTACCGTTGAGGCGTCTATGTGCGTATTTATCTCGTGTGCTACCGTCGCAGTGCACGACAGTGGTTCTCCATTCAGGTGAAATATGTCGCTATATTCATCACATATTCTTGAGAGTGCCTGTCGTTCTTCAGAGTTGAGATGCTGTGTTCGCAACAATTGTCAGATGCGCTCGTTACGTGGGGTATTTTTATCGTCCGTCCCCACGGCTATTGTATAGATACCGTGCGGGTTATCTTTATCGATGTCGTCTATAGTTACAACAGGTGTACGTATCTCAATAGTCTCGTCTGTTGTGTTGATAACGCTGATTGGGCAGAGAAAATTTTTCGGTTCTACCAGACATCTTTCTATATATATTCCAGGGGCTGTTTCTTTCGCGCGTACTATTCCCGTTTCGTTTCGATTAGTCGCGGCTTGCACGATGGTTTCACTGCGTGGTTTCAAGATAATTTTATTATATGGTTGCATCTTGAGTACATCCGTACCGATTTTTAACTCTTTATTTTTGTAATCGCAGGATACCTTTTGCTTCCTTAGGAAATCGATTCCTAGTATCCCGTCGTATTCCATGCGGAAGTCGTCTTTTACTACGTAAATTGCATGTTTAATGTCTTGTCCGGTTAGATTAATTGTTGCATGCATCTTCCCTATTATATATACTTTGTGTCCGGTTATTCCTATTAACGCTAATTTTTTATTGTATATCAATGTTTCGCCTTTTAAATGTTTACTTTTATTAGTGATATGGTCGCACCGGAATCGTATAGCATGTTTATGCGCCCTGTCTTCGTTTCGCGTATGGGCATCGTTACGACGTCGAGTCCTTGTTTATCTCGCGTCTGTCGTACGTGTGTCACCTGATATTCCAGCGTGCGCTTTGCCTTACTATCGCTTCTTTCTTCTTCGTCGTTACTACGCTCGGAGTCGGAACTCTTTCCTCGCGTCTTATAACGCGTTCCTTTTGAATTATTTTGAATATCGCTCGATTTATTCGCGTTATTCGGGTTTTTTCGATCCTGTGGTTTTCCTTGCGGTCAACAGTTTAAAGACCAACACTTGTCGCGATTATGTCCGCGCTTTCTACAATACTAGCAAAATTTTTCTACCACATTGACGCGTGGTCTTTCGGGTTTCGGCAGAGCGTATCTGCTCATTCGACAATCTCGTCCATAATGTCCTATCTTGCCGCATTTAAAACATGTTGCATTAGTATCTCGAGGCGGTCGCGAGTAATTCGAGTCGAGTTTATTTTTATTTTGATAACTGTTTGTTCTCGCTCCCATCGGCTTGATAAGTTTTTCTTCCGAGCTCGCGCCGTTTATCGCCTCTTGCAATGTCGAGAAGCGTTGTGACCGTACGAGTACTTTCAAGTCGTCGCGTAGTCCGATTTGATAATTAATTAACGCTTGGTCTCTGATAGTTTGCTGAATAGTGCGTTTTTGTTCTAGAGTATGCTCTTTTCCTTCGGTCATAGAGTCATATAATTTCATAGCTACTAGATCGACTCGCTGCCAAACGCGTAGGCGGTTTCGCTTGTTTTTTGCTTTAATGAATTAAATTCGACTTGCAAGTGTGTCGTGCTTTGTTTCGTTTGATAACAAGCTTCGAGTTGCGTCCGAAATTCATCGAAAGTGCGTATATCGCGCGTTTCAAAATCTTGTCGCGCTCTTCCGCGTAACTTTGTATATAATATCGCCTGCATAAGAGATTCTTCGTTTGCCGGATTTGTATTTTGTATTGCGTATGTGCATGAATTCAAGAAATCTTGTAACTTGTGTTGCGACATTCCGTCAAATTCCGGAATCATTTGTCTCGCTTCCTTTAACGTCAGGAAATTGGGTGTCATACTACGTCGGTTTCTAACGTCGCGATCGGTCCGTCCGTAATATATGCTTTCGGAAAGTTCTTCTCGGCGGCTTGTATTTTGATCGCGTTGCTGTAGTTGAGCTACTTGCTCTGTTAAGAATTATATTGCGTAGCGCATTTCTCTTAACATTGCGGACGTAGAGTCGTTTGTCGATTCTTCTCGCGGTTGTATCGGTTAATTAATTGTTCGTCGCAATCGTGCGATCTCGTCGTCTACCGCGTCATTAGACACGTTTGCGGACGTAGACGCGCAGGGATTTTGAGCTTCTGCCATCTCGCGCGTTCGTGCGTAGATTTCTTCGGGATCAAAAATCTCGCTCTCGTAAGATGTCAATGAAAATTCTCGCCGGAGTGATACCTGGCTTGAAGTTCGACTAAGATACGGTCTCGTTCGTCTGGTTGAGTCGTGTAAATCGTCAGTGGGGTCAGTCGGATTATTTTCAACAAGACTCGCGTCGAAACTCGTAAATGGAAATTCTGTTATAACATTGCTCGGTAGCCCTGTGTCACTATCACTCGAGTATCGAGTTTCGAGGTTCCGTCGGACACTATCGCGTATGTCTCGGAGCGCTTCTACGGCTACACTCGCGGGACTTAATTCGCAATATTTTATAGCTCGATTTGCTCGTTCGCTAAGCAACCACGACTTATTTGCTATCGGTTTCGGTACGTTTCTTCCTTCCGACATTCACGCAAATTTAATTAAAATTAATTTGGTTCGAACTTACAGTAGTAGTATCGCTCGCATATTCGCTCGGTTCTCGCTGACGTTGCGTCCTTCGCTCGGCGGCTGATAAGGCTGGCGGTCGCGTTCCGGCGGCGATGCGTCGTCGATAGAGTTGTCGTAGGTCGGGCGGCTTGGCGGCTCGCGTCCTTGCTCCAATCCTGCGATGCTCTGTTTATCTCGTAGCCCGTAGTCGTCTGCTCTGCATGTAGTTTTTTCTTGGCTTCTTGATGTCCGTCAGTGTTTGCTAACTTTCTGACGTGCCTGCCTGTTTACGCACTTTGTATTTTATTGCAGGTCTTGCACGACGGTCGAGGTGCCAACTCCTTGACATCCACCGGGGGTGTTCCCTGGATCCCACCGCTGCCACCAAAATTGTTGTGCCTCCGAGAGGGGGCACAGGATTTTTTCGGGATCGTTCAGGGAAGGCCGGGGATACGGCGGGCAGTGGCCTCATTTTATTTTAATTTCTCTCTTTTTCAATATCGTGTATTCGCTTTTTTATTATCCTCTTTATTTGTAAACAATAAATAACATTTTAATTAAGTCTATGGTACGTTATTTAGTCACTGCTCCCAGCGAACGTTATGTCACTCGCGTTTATTATCGGTTAAAGTGAGAAAGCGGTATCTCTCGTATGCTCTGTCGCACAGGTAGTCTGATACGCGTCGACTTATCTCCGGCGCGCGTATATCTCTTAGTTATTCGTGTATGACTGTTGAATCTGGTCAACAGCTGCCCGTGACGATTATTACTCGTTAGGTTCTAATCAACGACTGCCCGTCGCTTCATCGCGGCGGGTGCTGAGCTTCCCTCCGAACTGCATGGTTTTTCGGAGGGGGTCCCTTAGCAACATGACCAAATATGGTTATGTTGCTGAATTCGCGTTTTAGTGCAGGCGAGGAAGTTTAAAGTCGAATTTTCTCGCTTGTACTTTTAGCAATTCGGCGACACCTTTCCGGTGCGTCTCCGAGAGCGCTTTCCGGTTTCGCGTTCGCGCTCGGTTTCGGGCGCGCGTGGCTCGCTGCGTCAGCGGCTCGCGCGATTATCGCTTCGGTCGCGATGCATTCCTGCATCAATATAATTATATGTATATATATATATATATATATTCATTAATTAGATATATAGCCTTTTCTGGGGCTATAACACGTTTAACAGCTATCATCGGCGCTTACAATTTACATATGAAATAGAAGTTAATATCTTGAACTTTTTAAATACTACAGTCTTCAGGTGTAACGGGAAATTCATTACTAACTGGTTTCAAAAACCTGCATGTTCGGGCAGATACTTGAATTATTTTTCCAGCCACCAATTAAAACATAAAATCAATACGATTAATAGCCTAAGTAGACCACGCTATTTTATTATCTGACGAACGTTTTCACATAAAGAATGTTCAGACTGTAAAACAGATTTTAAAAAACAACTGTTACGCCGCGCATACTGTCGATCGATTTGTACACAAAAGATTATGCACTCTTAAACAACAAAGAAAGGATGTGAATGCTGATGGAGGCCCTATGACGTTCGACATCTCCTCCTGCATTTTGTTATCTTTTGTGAAAGGTTTGAACAAGGACATAGGCAAAGCGGTCGCACGCTCGGGCCTTAAAATTATTTATACAATACCAAAAAAATTTAACGTATTAATTAAATGTGGTAAAGATAGACACCATATACTCGACAGGACGGAGATTGTTTACAAAATTGACTGCGGTAACTGTGACGCAACGTACATAGGACCAAAAGACACTTAAACACACTCATAAGAGAGCATATGAGTAACATAAAAAAGCATGTAAGTAATCAGTCGGTCATTAGCAAACATAGAATTGATTACTTGCATGACTTTAATTGGTCAAAATCGACAATACTAGATTGCGAAAAGCACATCAAAAAAAGAGAAATTGCTGAGATGTTTTTCATTAAAATTCATGAAAATACAATTAATTTAAAAATAGACACGGAAAATTAAAACCCAATTTACAACAATATTTTGAAATATTTTTAATGACAATCGATCTCTGTTTGTTTGATTGTCACTGTTTTTGAAGGAGATCTCAGTCGGTTTTCTGACGTGTGCTTGTGATGTATAATAGATAACTATGTAATAATTATTGTTTATCGTCTGAAAAGGTATGGGTAGTTACGATTTTTCGTTTTATACTTTGATTAATTATAACAAATAACTCGATACTTATTTAAGTTTGCAATATTGTACGACGTCAAATTCTTACGCAAAATTTTCAATTTCTAAATTTTAGACTTGATAAGAATCTAAATCAAAGGTCGAAATATCGTCGTTATTATGAGAAGCTTGTTTTAACGAATAAATGAATATAAGCTTAATTGTGCCAGTCTGGTCACTTAATAAATATACCTTCTGTATAATTGTTGAGTTTAAAATTTGTAATTGGTTTTTCATCGTGTGTTGTACCGTGTGTTGTGTGTTTTGTAGTAGGTGTATTTGTTCGTCAATGAGTTTTTTATCGTTAGCGTCCATTATACCAAAAAGAGTTTTTGCTACTGTTCCGTTTCCATCGAACAGTCCTCTGCGTTTGTTTGTCTGTGACGTATATAGGGTATTTATGTTCGTTATCAGTCTCGTCAGCTGTTTTGTGTCTTTCTTTACTATTTCGTTTAAGTTATGGCAAGTTTTTCTATTTGTATTTTCGAATACCATCCTTATGCATATTGCATCAGTTTGTTCTGTCTATGTTTTTATTTGCCAAAATTTTCCATTAATTTGATCGAGGTCTAATTTGATAAATAACTTCCACGTCTTCTTCACTTGGTGCAGGCGGCCTATCTTCTCGAAATACAATTCGGGATTATATTTGAATTCTTGTATTTCATAAGTGTCGCTTGCATTTTCTGTCTCTGCGAGGTTTGCGCTAATCCCGTAGGTGAGGTATCTGTAATGTTATATTATATTTCATTTTATTTTTAATTCTCGTGAACGTCACCTTAGTCCTTATGTTGCAATTTTTTTATCGTTGAGGACGGTTTTAATTTCTTACGCGGAGGTCTGGGTCGGGTACGTTATATTTTAATTTTCTTTTGCGCGTCAAACTGCGTTCGTCTTCCACAGTGCTACCGTGTTGTGCTTTTATTTTCTGACCTACCTGTGTGTGTTTTTTTTTCTTGAAAATCGTGATGAGGCGACATTGATCGGTTGACTGTTTGCGGTGCGGGGAGTTGTTCCCCTGTCATCTGCATCCGGTATATTGCGGAAAGTATTTTCGGGATCCTATCATGGGGCCGGATCTCCCCAGTGGGCCCGTAACTCGTGCTATGGAAGCGGTCTTCCGCAGTGCGGAGTCTTACTCGCTTCGAATTTCGCTTGACGTAGCCAGCGGCACGCGGTCGGTGCGTGAAGTGATGCCCTTCTTTCGTGATCGGTAGTACCGGCACAGTATATCCAGTAGCGCAACTCTCTGTCGGCACCTTTGAAGTTAGTGTTGGCCAAAATGGAATGCGCATGCGCGAAATAAGCGAGTTGCCCAGTAACGCCATCTGATCTTCTCTTTCGCTTATTCTTGTTTTCTACTTTGTTCGTTCTCTCTCTCACTCATTGATACATATAACAATATACAATAACTCAAAATAATATGTTAAATAATAATATATAAAGAAATAAATTGTTAATAATATATTTACAAAAGAAAAAATTACAAAAATAAAAGATATATGAAAGAAATATAGTTAATTGTTATATTGACATATATGTAAAATAATTAATATATATAAAAATATAGCAAAAATAAAAGAAAAAGTAAATTATAAATTATTTTTAAAATATTAAATGTAGTGTTAAAGAAAATCATAATTGTTAGAAAAATTACAATTGTATATAATTATAATATAATTAACATTTAAATTTAAATGTTATTTTATTTTAAAAATATTACAATTATTCAGAAGAAGGTAGAAATATTACTAATCGCCAGTAGTATTTTTAAAAAATGAAAAAAATCTTAACCGTCAACCTGACTGGCAAGGAATATTTATTTGAATATTTATAAAATATTACATTACGTTTCGACCCTTGGTTTGGGTCTTCTTCAGATGTACAAGTTCTACAAAAAAATATATCGAAGTTGTCAAATATAAAAGCAATATACGTGCAGCTAATGCACCGTTATAAACCGCAAACAATGCGAACAAAAAACAAAATTATTACCTGAGGTATGTCAATTAAGCACTACACAAATAATCATTTATTATAGCCCCAGAAAAGGCTATATATTTAATAAATGAATATATATATTGTTGTGCCTCCAGGAGGGGGCACAGGATTTTTCGGGATTCGTTCAGGGAAGGCCGGGGATACGGCGGGCAGTGGCCTCCTTTTATTTTAATAATATTTTTTAATTGCTTGCTTTCTTCGTTTTTATAATAAATAACAGTTAAATATAATCAATGGGTTGGTATTTTGTCACTGCTCCCAGCGTACGTATTTACACTCGTGTGTATTATCGGTTAAAGGGAGAGAGCGGTATCTCTCGTATACTCTGTCGTACAGGTAGTCTGATACGCGTCAGGCGCGCGTATATCTCTTAGTTATTCGTGTGTCTCGTTCTATTTAATAACTGTCCGTGATGATTATTCCTCTTTAGGATCTGATCAACGACTGCCCGTCACTTCATCGCGGCGGGTGCTGAGCTTCCCTCCGAATTGCATGGTTTTTTGGAGGGGGTCCCTTAGCAACATGACCAAATATGGTTATGTTGCTGAATTCGCGTTTTAGTGCAGGCGAGGAAGTTCAAAGTCGAATTTCCTCGCTTGTACTTTTAGCAATTCGGCGACACCTTTCCGGTGCGTCTTCGAGAGCGCTTTCCGGTTTCGCGTTCGCGCTCGGTCTCGGGCGCGCGTGGCTCGCTGCGTCAGCGGCTCGCGCGATTATCGTTTCGCTCGCGATGCATTCCTGCATCAATATAATTATATGTATGTATATATATATTCATTAAATCTGTAGCCTTTTCTGGGGCTATAACAATATATATACATATATAAATTATAATGATGCAGGAATGCATCGCGACCGAAGCGATAATCGCGCGAGCCGCTGATGCAGCGAGCCACGCGCGCCCGAGACCGAGCGCGAACACGAGACCGGAAAGCGCTCTCGGAGACGCACCGGAAAGGTGTCGCCGAATTGCAAAAAGTACAATCGAGGAAATTTGACTTTGAACTTCCTCGCCTGCACTAAAACGCGAACCTGCAAATTCAGCAACATAACCATATTTGGTCATGTTGCTAAGGGATCCCCTCCGAAAAACTATGCAGTTCGGAGGGAAGAACAGCACCCGCCGCGATGAAGCGACGGGCAGTCGTTGATTAGATCCTAACGAGTAATAATCGTCACGGGCAGTTATTAAATAGACCGAAATACACGAATAACGAAAAGATACACGTGCGCCGGAGATAAGTCGACGCGTATCAGACTATCTGAACGACCTGTATACTGGAGATACCGCTATCTCACTTTAACCGTCAGTAAGCGCGAGTAAGATAACATCCGCAGGGAGCAGTGACAAACAACACGCTATTGATTTTAATTGATGGATCGTTTATTATTAGTTATTTAGAGATTATAGAAGTTAAATTGTGCCAATAAAAAGAGATAAATTTGGAGAAAGACGTAAAGGAGAGTAAATAAGAGGAGGCAACAGGCCGCCGTATCTCCGGCATCCCTGCACGATCCCACAAAATCCTGTGCCCCCTCTCGGAGGCACAACACATTATTACTAGAAGCGAAAACTTAAAGCAAGCGATTTGATGCTTCTTCGCAAGTCCACATCTCTTATGAGATGTTCACTAGAGAAAGAGAGGGATCATACTGACTTTATTATTGTGTCGTAGATAGGATTAAGGTTTTCTGTATCTTTTTGAAGGTTAATTGTGTTGTCTGTCATTTTAATGTAAAACATTTCTGCTATCTCTCTCTTTCTCAAATGCCTCTCCGCATGCAAAATTTTTGGGTTTTTCCAATCAAAATCATGTCCAAATTCGCTTCTATTTACTGACGACGCTATGGTTACTAACATGTTTTTTTATGTCATTATTATGTTCTTTTATACGCACTCCTAAATGTCTTTTAGTTTGACCAATGTAAGAAGCGTTGCAATTAATACAACCAATCTGGTAGACGACCTGTTTTTTTTCGGTGTTGCTAAATTTGTCTTTACCAAGCTTTATTAGCACGTCTAATTTTTTGGTTGATTTGTAAACAATATTAAGACCGCACTTTTTTAGTTCGCGCCTTAAATTTTCGCTAAGATGTTTGATATATGGAATTGAGACAACGGATTTGACATCAATGTTATTCGAGTTACGGACCGATGTCTCTGGTAGCATGCGAGCGTTGAGAATTCTCAACCTTTTATTTACAAAGTTATTAATAAATTGTGATGGAAAACAATTATTAGTCAAAATGTCCTTAACAATTTTAATGTTGCACTCGTGGTATTGTTTGTCAAAAAGTAAAATGGCCCGATCAACCAGACTAAAGATGGTATTTATTTTATATTTGGTAGGATGATTGGAGAGAAAATTGATATATCTACCCGAAAAAGTAGATTTTTTGCACCAATTAGTAACCAAAACATTACCAATACGATTGACCGATATGTCCAAAAAATTAATGCTATTATTATTTTCAATCTCGTGAGTGAATTGTAGTCTACTATGGTAACTATTGAACATTGAAACGATGCTGTCGACACAGTCACGCGGTACGATTGCAGAAATGTCGTCAACATATCTGTAGTATACAGAAATGGAAGGATTCAACGAGCTCAGACAGTATGTCTCCAGGTCATCCATGACTAAGTCAGCCAATATTGAAGACAAGGGGGACCTCATAGGGCTACCAAAAATCTGCTCATAAAATTGACCCTCGAAAATTACAATTATTAATTAACAATTATTGTTAACAAGTTATTTCTCTATATATTATTTATTAACATATATTATTTTGAGTTATTATATATTGCTACATGTATCAATGAGTAAGAGAGAGAACGAACAACAGTAGAAAACAATAATAAGCGAAAGAGAAGATCAGATGTCATTACTGGGCAACTCGCTTATTTCACGCATGCGCACTCCATTTTGGCCAACAAAAACTCGGGAGAGTTGCGCTACTGGATATACTGTGGTATCGGTTGCGCGAGATCATTGAGGCCCGGAGGGATGAAAAGGAGGAGCTGCTGTTGGCCCTTTGGAGGGAGGAGACCTTCGTCGATCCTGGCGAGATCGTCGGGTGGTATCGTATTACGGCACCGGGTGCTTAAGGTAAGTGGCGACGTGAATATTTGTACATATATATATATATATATATATACTTGTATATGTATATTTTATTGTTGCACGTTATATTTTCTCTTCCTCGATGGTTACGCGTCTATGAATGGTTTGAGTCTATTTACGTATATGCGGATTAATTTTCGCCCTTTCTTTACTGTATAGTTCAAGTCAGAGTGTTTTTCGATAATTACGTATGGTCCTGTCCATAACGATTCGAGTTTTTTCGATCTCCCTCGTCGTAACGTTTCGTCGTGCACTAGCATTTTGTCTCCTACTCTTAAGCTCGTTTCTTTGGTCAACTTTTGTCATAATTTTTCTTCGACTTTATTTTTTCCTCTTTAATGTTTTCTTTCGCTATTTGATTCGTTGCCCGTAGCCGTTCCTTTAATTCTTGCGCGTAATTGTACGTCGGTTTAGGCGGTTTCGTCAGGGCCGTAGGTATCTCTGCTTGATGTCTGTACACTAATTCGAACGGAGTGTATCCCGTTGCTGTGTGTGGAGTCGTATTATAAGTAAACATCGCGAATGGGATCCATTCGTCCCAATTCGTTTGGTCGTTATTTATGTAATGTCTTAGATATTTTGCTAGAGTTCGACGCGACCTTTCTAGTGCGCCGTTGCTCTCGGGGTGATAGGCTGTAATTTGTATTTTATTTATTTTTAGTAGTTTACAGATATTTTTGAATATGTCACTCATAAAATTCGTGCCTTGATCTGTCAATATTTTATCCGGTATTCCATATTCTAGTATAATGTTGGTCGCGAATTCTTTACTTATGGTGTTTGCCTCTTAATTCGGAATCGGTATTGCCTTGCTAAATTTCGTTAAACTGTCTTGAAATGTTAATAAATATTTATTGTCATTATTCGTTATTGTTAACGGTCCTACTATATCTAATGCGCATTTTCGAATGGCTTGCTCGACGTATCGGTGATAACAAGAGGTGGTTTCGTTCGACGCGATAATTTATTTCGCTGGCATGTCGTGCATTTTTTAATGTAATTCTCGACATCCTTTGTTAGGCCAGTCCAGTTGTGTCTTAGGCGTATTCTCTTTATTGTTCTTTCTATTCCTTGGTGTCCGTGGGAGCATCGTGATATTCATATAATATCTGTCGTTTTTCCTCTTCGATATATGCTTTCTCTTTTGCATCAATGCTCACTTCCTCTTGCTTGATATCTTTTTCGCTGCTGATATCGTTTATCACGTTGCTTTCGACGGTGAAGATTTTCTCTCTCTCTTGCTCGTCGGCGTCTCGCGTTACGTGGCGACTTAGTGCGTCGGCGTTTGCTCGTCCAGCTTTGTGTATGATCTCATACTCATATTCTTTCAATTTTAATTTCCATCGGATTAATCGAGGACCGGGGTTGTTTACGTTAAACAACCAGATTAACGGCTTATGATCGGTAATGATTTTAAATTTTGTGCCGTATATATAGGGTCGGAAATGTTTCACGGCCCATACTATCGCTAGTAGCTCTTTCTCCGTAGTATTATAATTTTGCTCGGCGCGATTTAAGACTCGGCTCGCGTATGCGACGGGGCGGTCTCTGCCTACCGGCCCCTGCGATAACACAGCTCCGATTGCGTAGTCCGAAGCGTCGGTAGTCACATTAAATTCTTCCGTAAAATCTGGAAATTTGAGTACCGGTGCGGTACTTAGTTTTTCTTTCAATCTGGCGAAAGCGTTCTGTTGTTCGACGGCCCATGTGAATTTTTCCGTTTTCTTCGTGAGCTTCGTCAACGGGTTTGCTATCTGCGAAAAATCTATAAATCTTCTGTAATATCCTGCCAGTCCGATGAATGACTGTATATCTTTTACTTTGGTTGGCGTCGGAAAATTTTATATCGCCAATAGTTTAGATGGGTCAGGGGCTATTCCGTTTTTCGAAATTATATGGCCCAGATACATCACTTTCTTGCGTAGGAATTCGCATTTTTCGGGTTATAATTTCAAGTTATTTTCCCTTATGCATTATAGTACTTCTCGGAGTCTTTTTATGTGTTCCTCGAGACTGCTTCCGTATATGACTATGTCGTCTAAATAGACTAGACATTTGAGTCCTTGTAAGCCGGTCAATATTGAGTTCATTAGCCGTTGGAACGTTACTGGTGCGTTTGTCAATCCAAATGGCATTCGATTAAATTCATAATGCCCGTGGGGTGTCGAGAATGCAGTTTTTGCTTTATCGTTTTCCGCCATTGGCATCTGGTGATATCCAGATGCTAGATCCAATGTGGTGAAATATTTGACGTTTCCCAGCTGGTCCAGTATGTCTGTGATGTTGGTCAGGGGGAATGAGTCACCTATCGTTATTTCGTTGAGCTTCCGGAAGTCGATAACTACTCTGAGTTTCAGTTTTCCCGATGCGTCGGCCTTTTTTGGTACGACTAGCAACGGCACGTTCCATTGGCTCGCGCTAGGACGGATTATTTCGTCCCGTAGCATCTCTCGCACTTGCCGGTTTACTTCCGTTTTGTGTTTCTCAGGTAGGCGGTAAGGCCTTCTGTTTACGGGTGCGGTGTCGGCGCGCTTGCTTATCTCGTGTTCTACCGCTGTCGTGCATGTCAGCGGTTCTCCGTCCAAATGAAATGTATCGCTTATACTCTTCGTATAACCGTGTGAGTGTCTGTCGCTTCTCTGTATTGAGATGCAGTGTCCGTAGCGTTTGTCAGATTCGCTGGTATCACTCTATCGTGCCCCTTGCGTCCTTACCTTTGCTTTGATTTACGACGTGTATTTCTTCCGCAGTCGCTATGTCTTCTAATTCGACCTCTGGCGTCGTTAACTCGATCTCTTCGTTCGTAGTATTCACTATACTAATCGGGCAAGAGTAATTTTTTGGTTGGACGATGCAGTTCCCTATGTACATTCCTGCTATTGATTTCTTGGCACTGACTATACCGGTTTTATTGTGCTTGTTAGTCGCTTTAATCATGGTTTCGCTACGCCGCTTTAATATAACTTTGCTGTATGGTTGCAATTTGAGTTCCGTGTTTCCGATCTTTATGCGCTCATTCTTATAATCGCAGGTAACGGGGTGTTTCCTAAGAAAATCAATTCCTAGAATTCCTGCATATTCGATGGGGAAATCCTTTACGACATGTATTGTATGTCGGATCTTTTCTGCGCCTAATTTAATCGTCGCGTGCATTTTTCCAAGGGTATTCACGCGGTGTTCGGTGACTCCCGTCAATGTTATTTTCGTATATTAACGTATCGTCGTGCAAATGTTTGAGTTTTATCAATGAGATAGTTGATCCCGAATCGTATAACATTTTTGCGTTTCCGTGTTTCGTTTCGCATATCGGCAGGTTTACGAGTAATAGTTCCGTCTTGTGCGGCGTACGCGTTGAGTTTTTTATATGCGTAACGCGATATTGTGAGGCAGGTCGCGGCGGCTTCTTGCTATTTTCTTCCTGCTCTCCTTCGCTCTCGCTGCTTGCTGTACTATTAGCTGTATGGCGCGTATGCAATATCTTTCTTTCCGGCGTGCCCTTACCTCGCGTTTTATTATCCGTTTAGGCTTCAGCATTCCTCGCCGGCTGTATGGCCGGATTTTTTGCAATGTTTGCAGTATTTATTAATTGTGTTTACCCCTGTTGGCTTTTCCGGTTTCGGCAGTATATATCTTTCCATTCGGCAATCTCGTCCGTAAATGTCCGGATTTTCCGCATTTGAAGCACGTCATAGTCGTACTTCGAGGCGGTCGCGAGTAACTCGAGTCGGGTTTAGCTCTGCCTTGATAACTGCTTGTTCGTGCTCCGGTTGGCTTGATAAGCTTCTCTTCGGAACTCGCGCCGTTTATTGCTTCTTGTAACGTTGAGAAGCATTGTGATCGTACGAGGGTCTTCAAATCGTCGCGCAATCCGATTTAATAATTAATCAATGCTTGTTCTTTAATAGTTTGTTGGATCGTGCGTTTTTGTTCGGGGGTATGTTCCCTTTCCTCGGTCATTGAATCGTATAATTTCAGAGCCACTAAATCCACGCGTTGTCCGAATGCGTACGCGGTCTCGGTCGGTTTTTGTTTTAATGAGTTAAACTCGATTTGCAGACGAGTCGTACTTTGTTTGGTTTGATAGTATGCTTCGAGTTGCCTTCGAAATTCTTCGAAAGTGCGTATGTCGCGCGTCTCGAAATCTTGTCGAGCTCTTCCGCGTAATTTAGTGTATAAAATCGCTTGCATGAGAGATTCTTCGTCTGCCGGGTCGGTGTTCTGTATCGCGTATGTGCATGTATTCAGAAAATCTTGTAGTTTGTGTCGCGATGTTCCATCAAATTCCGGGATCATTTGCCTGGCTTCCTTTAGTGTGAGGAAACTCAGTGCCGTGCTGCGTCGGCTTCTAAGATCGCGGTCGGTCGGTCCGTAATATACGGTTTCGGAGAATTCTTCTCGGCAGCTTGTATTTTGGTCGCGTTGTTGTAATTGAATTACTTGCTCCGTTAAACATTGTGTTGCAGCACGCATGTCTCGTACCATTTCAGCTGTAGAGTCATTGCGCGTTTCTTTTCACGGTTGTGTGATTTAAGGTTGGTCGCGGATAACTGTGTTTATCGCCGGCTGATTAATTATTTGTCGCATCCGTGCGATCTCGGTTTCCACCGTGTCGTTATAGATGTTCGCGGAGGTAGATGCGCAAGGAGTTTGTGATTTTGCTATCCCGTTCGCATACTGGTAAATTTCTTCGGGATCGAAAATATCGCTCTCATATGAAGTCAGAGAAAATTCTCGCCTGTATAATACCTGGCTCGGAGTTCGACTGATATACGGTCTCGTTCGTCGTGTCGCGTCGGGCAAATTGTCGGTGGGGTCAGTTAAATTATTTTCGAAGAGACTCACGTCGAAACTCGTGAACGGAAATTCGCGTTCGTTTATAATGTTATCCGGTAACTCAGTGTCTCTATCGCTCGAGTATTGTGTTTCGAGATTCCGTCGGAAACTATCGCGTATGTCTCGGAGCGCTTCTACTGCTACACTTGCGAGACTTAATTCGCTATATCTAATCGCTCGTTTTGCCGGTTCGCTAAGTAACCACGACTTATTTGCTATCGATTTTGGTGCGTTGCTTCCTTCTGACATTCACGCGACTTACGTATTTACTATAAATTTTCGACTTACAGTATTAATATCGATCGCATGTTCGCTCGCGCTTCCGCTCGGGTTTCTGCTGACGCTGCGTCCGTCGCTCGGCGACTGGTACGGCTGGCGGTCGCTGTCCGGCGGTGATGCATTGTCCGTGGAGTTGTCGTAGATCGGGTTACTTGGCTCGCGTTCTTGTTTCAAGTTCACGATACACTCACTAGCTGTCTTGTAGTATGTCGGTATGTGATTGTTGGACGTATTTTACACGCTATTGCTTCTTATTTCGTTTGGGGTTTTGTCCGTCGGCTTTAGTTAATTATTCCAACGTGCCTGTTTTAATTTTCTTAAAATTGTTACAGGGCTTCCGTTTCCTCTGGACGGTTCCTGTCGCTATTCTGATCGCTGCTAGATGCGGATTCCATCGCTGTCACCAAAATGTGCCGCGGGGCGGCACTGAGTTCGGGATCCGCGTAAGATAGCAGGATCAGGGCGCAGGATAGCGTCTTATCTATCGACGTAATCTTTTTGTAGCCGTTAACAAAATATAATTTTTTTCCCAAATTTTTTAGTAGTACAATGGTTTATCTATGTCTTACGATAGCGTTAGCGGTTCCTTCCTGGATTGTCTGCGGCGTTGACTGGGACTAGCCCTTCACTGCTCTGTATGTTACAGTGGTTAGAGGTTCGCACTTGGTTTTACGACTGCCCGCTGCAGTTATGATTATTCTTGCTTCAATTTACGACTATCTGCGCGTCTGAGCGCGGGTGGGTTTTTTTATATCGTTGATTGACTGTGCAGAATTTGGTCGGATTGCTCAACTTTGCGACGAGTGCAAGCGCAGCGGGTTCAAAGGCCGGAATTCCTCGCTTGCACCCTTTCGCAGTCCTCGCCGCGGTGTTCCGGCTTCCCGTATCGGGTTTCGCGCGCGGATTGCTATGTCAGCGGTACGCGCGGTCAATGCTCTAATTGCGGTAAGCGGACATCGTTTATTCCGCATTATTTATTCCGTTTTATTCCGCAATCGCTTTACATCTAATTATTGATTTATTTATTCTTATTAATTAATTGGTTATAGTCTATATCGGGCTATAACAAATTCTTCTTTAATCATATAGCTCGGCGTTGTCCAATCTGCTTTTATTAGCCATCTTAAATATTTCTCCTGCATTCCTTTCATTCTCTTCCAATTATTCCAGCCCTAAATTTTCACACCATATGCCATTACCGTCCATATTAGGGTGTCAAATAACCATAGTCTTTTTTTCCAGTCTTTCCCAAATCTTTTTTTCCCGATTCCCCAAACCTCTCTTATCGTAAGTGCTATTTTTCTAATTCTCTCTTGTATTTGTCTTTCTTGTCCTCCATTCTTCTGTAACCATACTCCCAGGTATTGGAAATCTTTGACCTCTTCTATCCTATCTCCTTTCTATTTCCACAATTGTTCCTTCTCTCTTCCTCCTCTTTTCTTGAATTTCATGATCCTTGATTTTTCCGTGCTTAGTTCTAAACCTTTCTCTTCTAAATATCTTTTCAATTCCTTCATCATTAATCTCATTCTACTTTTTTCCTCTGCAATCAGCACTACGTCGTCGGCGCATGCTAACGAGTGTACTCTTTCTCCTTTCAATTCTATACCATCTTTTCCTCTTCCTCTTAATCTTTCCTCCAGATCCGACAGCAAAATGTTAAAAAGCAACAAGGGCTCATCGGGCAACCCTGTTTAACCCCTTTTATTATCCAAATGTTCTCTCCTTTTCTCCTATCTTTAATCTGCTAATTGTCTCTCTGTATACCTCCTTTACCCTCTGTATGAGCCTAACGTCTATACTTCTTTCCTTGATTGTGTTCTATAACAGTCCTCTGTTTACCGAATCGAAAGCTGCTTTTAAATCTATGAAAAACACGATTAGTTTACCTTTTTTCTTATCCACCTGCTTGTTTATTATATAGTTTAGGATATACAAGTTGTCAATTGTACCCATTCCTCTTCTAAATCCTGTCTGATTATCTGCCAATACTTTTTTCTCCTTTATGTCCTTTTTTAGCTTCTTCGTTGAAATTTTTGCATATACCTCATACAGCATATCTATTAGCGTTATCCGTCTATAATCTTTGGCTGTATCACATTTTCCTTTTTTAAATATCGGCGATATACCAATCTTCCAGTCTTTCGGCCAACCTTCTCCATTCCATATTTTATTACATACTATGTATGCCTCTTTCTTCAGACCATTTCCTCCAAATTTCCAGTCTTCATTATCAATTCTATCTTCACGTGGAGCTTTTCTTATTCTTAATTTATTAATTACCCATTTTACCTCTTGTCTTGATGGATCCTCCTCTTCTTCTCTCCTTTTTCTTACTTCGCTTCCTGATAAAGTCCTTACTTCCATTCCACCTAGCAGGTTCATGAAATGCGTATTCCAGTCTTCTACTTCTAATATAATATAACTAAGCTCTCTATAAAAATCAACATTTTAATCATAGGCATTGGAGAGCTAGGAGTATTTGTTAAACAAGAAATCGAGGGATAAAATATAAATTAAAGGAAATCAATAGAATAATGACAAACTTATTGTGTTTTATACATATAATATTAGAAAGTTAACTTTAATTGAAAAAATTGCAAAAACGTACTTTTGGCTTGTCTTCAAATCATCCTCAGGGCTAAACAATTACAAACTAAATCGAAACAAAAAATATCTCTAATGAACTGTAGTCAGTTTTTAGACGGTACATATTTGTGTTTTTAAACTAACAATTCAAATTTATCACGGAACAAATAACGTATTTACTTATTATCGTTGGGCGTGGTACGCTCACCAATGATTTCCGAATATCGTGGTCCATTGCTCGTTATTCGTTTTGGAGTCCACGATAGAACGTTGGAGTAATTCAAATTTAATTCCGTAGATTGGTATCTATAATTTCACAATCAAACAATCGGTGTGAATATTGTTATAGCCCCAGAAAAGGCTATAGATTTAATTAATTAATGAATATATATATTAATTATATTCATGCAGGAATGCATCGCGACCGAAGCGATAATCGCGCGAGCCGCTGACGCAGCGAGCCACGCGCGCCCGAGACCGAGCGCGAACGCGAAACCGGAAAGCGCTTTCGGAGACGCACCGGAAAGATGTCGCCGAATTGCTAAAAGTACAAGCGAGGAAGTTCGACTTTGAACTTCCTCGCCTGCACTAAGACGCGAATTCAGCAACATAACCATATTTGGTCAAGTTGCTAAGGGATCCCTTCCGAAAAACCATGCAGTTTGGAGGGAAGAACAGCACCCGCCGCGATAAAGCGACGGGCAATCGTTGATCAGATAAAGAGGAATAATCGCCACGAGCAGCTGTTGACCAGATTCAACAGAGTCATAGACGAATGACTAAGAGATATTCGCGCGCCTGAGATAAGTCGACGCGTATCAGACTACCTGTGCGACAGAGCATACGAGAGATACCGCTGTCTCACTTTAACCGATAATAATCGCGAGTGACATGACGCTCGCTGGGAGCAGTAAATTACCATTATATTGTTGAAATTAATTTTAATATCATTTATTATCAAGAAATAAAGGCAATAGTTCAAAGAAAATAGAAATAATTAACATAAAAAGGAGGCCACTGCCCGCCGTATCCCCGGCATCCCTACACGATCCCGCAAATATCCTGTGCCCCCTCCCGGAGGCACAACAATATTGTATGTCGAATCAAGTCGATGTCACAATAATGTTTGATGTACATCAAGACGCGTGTTTTTTTAAGTTTAACGATCTTTCTCAAACAATGGAAATGAGAAGAAGAGATTGTCAGACGTTAATTATAAAATAATGGTATCATTAAGTAAAGATCATGTTAAAATGAGAGTATGAGTCATATTGAATAAAGTTGAGTATTCTATGTTAAAATTGCAAATTACAGTTGAAAGTTATGAGTCATTAAATGTCAAGAGTTAAGATGTAGTACGTGAGTCCATTATATTCATCTTAAAAGTGCATCGGTCATAATAGTACAAATTGTTATACGTTAAAACAACTTACATTTTTTGAAAAATCTCGTCAGAAGTGATGTCAATACAATTAGCTCGTTTTCAAAAAACAGTGTCCTGTCGGAGTTACGGTTGACATATAAATGATAGAAAACATCAATAGTTTGAGATATTTATTTATTTCTGTGTATGACTTTCAAAGTTTTGGTAGATTTTTAATGATATCGTTATATATTTCCGGTAGGTATTCTGTATCCGTTTGTAAGTTAATGCTATTGCGTTATCTTTTTATATGAAGCATTTCAGAGATTATTCTTTTATTATAAATCGTTTCTTTGTTGAGGATCTTAACGTTATCCCATTTAAATTCATGATTGTGGTTGAGTCTGTGCTCAGTAATGACAGACTGATTATTGATGTTGCAATTAATATTTCTTTTATGTTCTTTGATTCTTGTTGATAGCTTCCTACTCGTCTGTCTGACATAAGAAGCATCACAGTCACCACAATCAATTTTATAAATGACGTTAGTAATGGAATTCATTCATTCATTTTTAACCACATTAAGTCACGTTATGGTTTCCTATCCGTAAGATTTCTCAAGTTATGGACAAAAATACGGAAGAATTATTATTAACAAACTTAGGTTGAGATTCCTGCGCAATTGTCAATGTCACCGAGTGTTTCCAGCACACTTAGATAGATTGTTAAATAAATTTGATGTTACTTTTTATAATTGTAATTCTGCGTATGACTTAAAAAAAATTAAAATCGAATTTTTAAAGAAAATATTAAAACTGCAGATTACCGATGCTTATAGAACTATTAACTCTAATTATAATCAAATTTACATCGTCACACAACAACTATTAAAAAACACACCGGATTGGATCTGTAACTCGTTTTTCAACCGACAAAGTGGCCCACTATTGTCATTTTATCAAAACATAAATAACAGGTTTAATAGAAAGTTCAAATCAATTATTGAGAATAAACATAGTTGTCCTTTTATCAAACCGGTTCACACACATTATTGTGATACGTCAAATAAACCTAACAATCCTAACGATAACATTCCCCATTATCAGAACACCATCACTTCTAAACAATATCTACCGTCACAAGATACCAATGATTCCGTAATTCACATTGATCCATCCTTGTTTGCAAATGCTGAATATGATATATCCAAATTGAATGACAAATGGTTTATTAACTTATCATTATTTCCCAGAATTCCTTATCTTTATTGTGTTTTCCCGCTACAATCCAAAAGATTATTTTATATTCCTTGTGTTGTTCTTCTGCTCTTTTCCTTTGTCCTTCGTTTTTATCCTCTTCTCCACCCTTCTCTACCTCCATTTTTCCATCAAATCTTCTCTCCTTTTCCTCCTTTCTTCTTCACTGTATAGTGTTTCACCGTTCCTCCTTCTCTTCTTCCGTTTTTTAAATTCTTCCCGTTGTTGTGCCTCCGTGAGGGACACGGGAATTGGGATCGTTGCCGGTCGAGATCCGAGGATGATGTGAGTTTTTGGTTCTCGTTGAGAGCAAAAAATAAACCTCATGTTTAGTCTAATTGCTGTCTAGTCTAATTGTCTTCTTGTCATATCATTTTCTATTATCTCTCTTCTCTCTTATCCTCTTAGTCCTGCTTTCTTTCTCATAACCTCTTCCTTGAGACTATCTTTCTTCAATCTTACCATCACCGTTGCTCTTCCATCTTTGTCGGCTCTACCAATTCTTCTCGCTGTCTCTATCGTAATCTCCATACCTATCATTTTTAGCAGTTCTCCTGCAGCTTCCTGTACCTTGTCTCCCTCTATCTGCATTCTTTTGATAATGATGTTCTTTTTTATCTCCTCTCTCTCTTCTTTCTACCAGCCACTCTATTTCCTCTAGTCTCTCTTTTATCCTCATTTCTGGACCGTATTGTTCTGCTTCTTTTTTCTTCTCTTCTAATTCCTTTATCTTCATGCAAATTGTGTCCATGTCACTTTTCATTTTTTTCTCTTCTTTTTTCCCATTCTTCTTCTTTCCTTTCCCATCTCTTATTTGGTTCCACTCTTGTAACAATTCTCTTTTCAATTCTTTATTTGAGTTTGCATTCAGTTCTTTAACTTCCTCTAGTAATTCTTTTTTCAATCCTCTCACTTCCTGCCTTATCTCTTGTAACAATCTTTCTACGTTCCCGCCTTCTTCATTTCTCTCTGGAGATCGTTGTGTCTTCGCACTTCTTCCGATCGCCCTTTTTTTCCATCTCTTCCTCTTCCATTAATGGTTCCATATCTTTTCTTCACTCTCCTTGTTTTTTTTACCATAAATGCCCTTGTCTCAAAACATACCTGCTAATTTGTAATCCCTGTCTCCTTTTAATCTCTCTGCGTTTGTTGGTCTTTCTCTTTTCTTGGCCGTTTCCTTCTCTTGTATCGTTATTTTCCTGCTGGCGTCCTCTATCAGTTCTACTTTCCACTTTATCGGATGTAGAATGTCGCTCTCTTTCTTTCTTTCTTTCTAGGTGGCGCTTTTGGACTTTTTTTAGCAGTCACTCTCGTTCCTTCCTTCTAGATGTCACTCTTATCCTTCTTGTACTGCTCACCACTTAACCTTCCAATTGGGTTCTATCTAGACTTCTTTATTCCACCGTTATCTCAGCTTCACCTTAGCTCACTTCTCTCCCCTTTTCTCCTGAAACCTTCCCTACCTTCTCACTGCCTCACTTTTCTATTTTCCACTATCTCCCTTATTAAAACACTATATATAATTCCTCCGTATCTTATCCGTCACGTTATCAGTCTCCTCCATGCCGAAACGGAAACCATACTATATGTATATTTAATGTAATATTATGTAATTATAATATTTAGATCTTATTAAAATGATTTTTATTTGACACAAAATAATGAAAATTTGTTTTCTAGATTATCATACATTGTTATTTTTCATATAAAATATGCATAACATATTTTTCGTGTAAATTTATTCTTTAAGTCTTTATATACAGGGTGGACCCTATATATTTTTACATATTCTTGTAGCTCATCTCGACAGCTTTCCAAAACACTTATGACAAAGTATTTTTTATTAAGTATTTTTTGAGTTATAAGGCTTCAAACTTGCAGTATTTTGACATAAAATACAAGATATCTCGTAAAATATTCATTTTTTGATTATCTTACCCTTATACTTTTATGCACAGAATAATGAGACGAATCAATTGGTGTAAAGAAAACACATAATTATGTTAAAGTAAAAATTTGACTGGATGGATTAAAATTAATCCATCCAGTCAAATATCTCGAAAACCAAGCCCGGGAGAGAAAAATGTTTCAGACAAAAGTTGTATGGTTTTTCATTAAGTATTTTTTGAGTTATAAGGCTTCAAACGTAAAAATCTGAATTTGCAACTAACAGTTACACATTTTAACTTTAACATAATTATGTGTTTTCTTTACACCAATTGATTCGTCTCATTATTCTGTGCATAAAAGTATTAGAGTAAGATAATCATAAAAAAAAAATATTTTACGAGATATCTTGTATTTTATGTCAAAATACTGCAACTTTGAAGCCTTATAACTCAAAAAATACTTAATAAAAAATACTTTGTCATAAGTGTTTTGGAAAGCTGTCGAGATAAGCTACAAGAATATGTAAAAATATATAGGCTGTTACATTTAAAAAACTTGAAGTGACCTTCATGTGACCTTAAAATGATTCTTCAAGGTCAAACCAATGGTATCATCTTATGACCTTCTCGAAACCAAACAACTTTTGTCTGAAACATTTTTTTCTTTCGGGCTTGGTTTTCGAGATATTCGACTGGATGTATTAAAATGGTCCACCCTGTATATATATATATATATATATATATATATATAGGACTTCCGTTTCCAGTAGAATAGGTGAATGAGGTGTTGTAGTGTGAAGAGAGAGTTATTGTTAGAAAAAGGAGTGTGTGAGGAAAGAGGTGCGAAAAGGAGTGAGAGGGAGCGATAGAGGGAGAGGTGAGAAGTGAGTGATGAAGGGGTGAAGAGCAGGGAAAGGAAGAAAAGGGATAAAAAAGAGGTTGAAAGTATGGATGACAGGCGATTTTGACAGATGAGAATTTCGGGTATAGAGTAGGATATTGGGTATAGAAATCGATATATTCGACTGGATGTATTAAAATGGTCCACCCTGTATATATATATATATATATATATATATATATATATATATATATAGGACTTCCGTTTCCGGTAGAATAGGTGAATGAGGTGTTGTAGTGTGAAGAGAGAGTTATTGTTAGAAAAAGGAGTGTGTGAGGAAAGAGGTGCGAAAAGGAGTGAGAGGGAGCGATAGAGGGAGAGGTGAGAAGTGAGTGATGAAGGGGTGAAGAGCAGGGAAAGGAAGAAAAGGGATAAAAAAGAGGTTGAAAGTATGGATGACAGGCGATTTTGACAGATGAGAATTTCGGGTATAGAGTAGGATATTGGGTATAGAAATCGATATATTCGACTGGATGTATTAAAATGGTCCACCCTGTATATATATATATATATATATATATATATATATATATATAGGACTTCCGTTTCCGGTAGAATAGGTGAATGAGGTGTTGTAATGTGAAGAGAGAGTTATTGTTAGAAAAAGGAGTGTGTGAGGAAAGAGGTGCGAAAAGGAGTGAGAGGGAGCGATAGAGGGAGAGGTGAGAAGTGAGTGATGAAGAGGTGAAGAGCAGGGAAAGGAGGAAAAGGGATAAAAAAGAGGTTGAAAGTGTGGATGACAGGCGATTTTGACAGATGAGAATTTCGGGTATAGAGTAGGATATTGGGTATAGAAAGGAGAGAGTAGAGAGACGCCACCTAGAAGGAACTAAAAGAAAGTAAAGGAGCAGTAGGAAATGGCGGACGGAGAAAAGATATTGGCGGGCGCGCAAGTAGGTCTGGAACTAGACATGGGATTAGGGGAAGAAAAGAAGAGGGGAAAAAAGGAATAAGATCAAAGGGCAAAAGTGAGAAGGGAAAGGGCGGGAAGCGTGGGAATGATAGAAGAATGATTTAAGAGGAAGAGAGATGAGTCAGATGGGGAGGGAGACGGGGAGGAAGAAGAAAAGGAAGGGTTAAAAGCCTTTCAAAGGAGCAAGAAAGTGCAGAGATCGCCGGTGAAAGCGAAAAAGGAGGAGGGAAATGTAGTTAATATTGCAAGAAATTAGAGCCTTGAGGTTAGAAGGGAGGAAAGATAGAGAAGAGTGAAAGGGAGGGATAGAGAAAATGAGAAGAGAGATGGGAGGATTAAAAGAGGAAGTAAGAGCAAAAGAAATGGAGTGGAGGAAGCAGAAAGAAGAGCTAATAGGGAGGATAGACATTTTAGAGAAGAGGTGGAGGGAAATGAAGGAGGTTGGAGGGAGGTGGTAGAGAAAAGAATGAAGAAATTAGAGGACAAGAGAGAGGAGAGAGGGGGGAAGGGTGGTTGAGAGAGCTAGAGAGGGACAGGGAGAGAAGGGAAAAGGAAAGAAGAAGGAGAAACATTATTATAAAGAGAATAAAAGAAGAGGGAGATGTGAAAGAGAAGTTGAATAAGTTGGGTAGTGATTTAGGGGGGGACGTAGAAATTGAGGGGATGAGTAAGATAAATACGAAAAGGAAGGATTAAGGTGAGATGATGGTGATGACTTTAAAGACAGAGGAGATGAAAAAGAGAATTATGGAGAATAAATATAGATTACGAGGGACGGAGGTATGGATAGATGATGATCTGACGTTTAGAGAGAAAAAGATGAAATGGAATTTAAGACAGATCGCGATGAAGGAGGAAAAAGAAGGGAAAATAGAATAAGATTTGATAAAATTTAGATTGATAAGGCTTGGTAATATTGGGATGAAGGGGAAGAAAAATTGAGAGAGTGCAGCGGGAGGTTTTGGGAGGGAGAGAAAGGGGAAGAAAGGAAAGGATAGTAGATAGTGAAAAAGGAGGAAAGGAGAGGGGTAGGAAGAAGGAAATAGGGGAAGAAGTGAGAGGGGATGAAGTGGATGGATTGGAGGAAGGAGAGAAGAAGGGGAAGGAAAGGGAGAAGGTGAAAAAGAAGGGCGAGGAGGTGTATAAGTTAGCATTTTGGAATGTGGCAGGTTTGATGAATAAAGATGATGATTTTTGGAAAGGGTTAAGTGGATGGGATATAATGGTGTTATGTAAAACGTGGATGGATAAAAAAGGATGGAAGAGAATAAAGAGCAGGATACTAAAGGATTACGTGTGGGAGATACAAGAGGCAATTAGAGAGCATAAAAAGGGGAGAGCGAAAGGGGGAATGATAGTGGGGGTGAGAAGAGGAATCAAAAGAGAGGAAAGGAGGGAGGGAGAAAGAAAGGAGGGGCTAATGATGGTAAAGGTTTGGTTTAGAGGGATGTGGTGGAGAGTAATAGGGGTATATGTTAATAAGGATTTAGAGAGGAAAATGGAGTATTTAAGAGAATCGATGGAAGAGGGAGGAGAAGGGATAAGGGTGTTGATAGGGGGAGACTTTAATGCAAGGACGGACAAGGAGGAGGATGGGAAGGAGGATGAGGGGGATAGGAGAAGGTCCAAAGATAAAACAATAGATAGAGACGGAAAAATTTTGTGTAGGTTTCTCTAAGAGCAGGGGTGGGGGATATTTAATGGAGATGTAAGAGAGGATGAGGGAGGGAAGTTAACATATACGGGAGGGAGAAGTGAGTTGGTTATTGACTATGTGATAGGAGATGAGAGGACAAGGGAGGAAGTGAGAAGGTTGGTAGTGGAAGAAAAAGTAGACCGTGATCATCAGCCAGTAGTGGTGTGGATAAGGAAAGGAAGGGAGATCCAGGAAAGGAGGAAGGGAGGAAGAGGAGTTTGGACAGAAGAGAGGACGAAGGAGTTTAGGAGAATGTTTGGAGAGAAAGGAGGACAAGGAAAAGGAGTGGAGGAAAATTGGGAGGAATTGAGAGAAAAAGTAAAAGAGACACTGGAGAAAATGGGAAAGGAGAATGATAAAAGAGGTTGGTGAGATGAGGAATGTAGGGAGGGAAAGAGGAGCGTGTGGAAGAAACTTAGGAGATGGAGAAAAGAGAGGTAGGATAGGGGTAGTTATAGAGAGGAAAAAAGGAGGTATGCAATATTATGTGAAGAGAAGAAAAGGTGGGAGAGGGATAGGTGGATGAAGGAGATAGAGAGGGTGAGAACGGACGGGCAGGTGTGGAAAATATTGAATAGAGAAAGAAAGAGAAGAATGAGGGAGAATGACAGCATAGAGATAGGAGAATGGGATAGGTACTTCAGAGAATTACTGGAAGGAGTAGAATAATAAGTAATGAGAGAGATGGGGGAAGGGGAGAGGAGGGGATGGAGGAGAAAATGAATAGGGAGGAGGTAAGGAGGGTGATTAAAAAATTAAAGGACGGGAAAGCGGGGGTGATGGGATTCCAAATGAGGTATGGAGATATGGAGGGAAGGAAGTAGAAGAGTGGATATTTGAGATATGCAGGAAAGTATGGAGGGGGAGGGGTGGCCGAGGGATTGGAGGGAAGGGGTAGTAGTTCCTATTTTAAAAAAGGGAGAGGGTGAAAGGGTGGAAAAGTATAGGGGAATTATGTTAACGCAGACGGCGTACAAAATATATGTGGCAGTGCTGGCGGAGAGGCTGAAAATAGAGATGGAGGAAAGAAGTGTGTTACCGCCGAGTCAAATAGGGTTCAGAAGAGGGATGGGGACGGTGGACAATATTTACATGTTAAATTACTTAGTAAACAGACAGATAGGGGAAGCGGGGGGGTTTGGTATTACTGTTTGTTGATATAAGGGTGGATTTTGATTCGGTGGACAGAAGCGTTCTAGTGGATATGATGAGAAGAAGAGGAATAAGGGAGGGTTTAATAGAGAAGTGTGACGAGGTATTGAGGGAAATAATAAGCAGGGTGAGGGTGGGAGACAGAGAGGGTGAAAGATTTTGGACGATAAGGGAGGTGAGGCAGGGATGTCCGCTAAGTCCGACGTTGTTTACAATACTTCTGGCGGACTTAAACGAAGAGTTAGGAAAAAAAGGATGGGAAGGGGTGAAGCTAGGAAGCATGAGGGTATGTACGCTGGCATATGCGGATTTGCACTGCTGGCGGAGAGTGAAAAAAAAATGAAAGGGATGATGAAGGAGTTAGAAAAGTATCTGGATAGAAAGAGTTTGGAGCTGAACGTGGGAAAGACAAAGATTATGAGGTGTAGAAAGGGAGGAGGAAGATGGAAACGGAAAGGGAAGGAAGTAGAGGAGGTGGGGGAATTTAGTTATTTGGGGTATGTAATAAGGGGTAATGGGAAACAGGATAGACAGGTGAGGGAGAGAGTGAGGAAGGCGGCGGCAATTTTAGGACAGGTATGGGGGTTAGGGAAAAGGAAGTTTGGGAAAGATTGGAGTAGGAGGTTATGGTTATTTGATAGGTTGGTATGGCCGGTAGTGAGTTATCGGGTAGAGATATGGGGGTGGGAGGAAAGGAAAGAAATTGAAAGAATACAGGATAGATACTTGAGATGGATGATAGGGGTAGGAAGGAGTGTACCGGGGTATATGATGAGAGGAATTTCAGAGGGATTTGTTGAGGAAAAGGGCAGGGATGAGGGCTTGAAAGTACGAAAGAAGGTTAGAGGAAGGGAGGAGTTCTGGCAGGAGAATGTCTGAGAGAAATGAGGGAGAGGGCAAGAAGGGGAAGAGCAGGAAATGGATGGGAAGAAGAGAGAAAAGAATTTTGGGAAGGAAGAGGATGGAGAATGAAGGAGGCTGAAGGTTTGAGGGACGAGGGAGGTCTGAGAGGGAAAGACATATATGAGAGGGAAAAGAGGAAACAAAGAAAGGAAAGCTGGGAAAGGTTTAGAGAATCAAAATTTAATAAATGGTACGGGGTGATTAAGGGAGAGGAGTTACCGGAATATCTAAAGAAAAATTGAGGAGAAAATAGGTGGATGAGATTGCCAAGGTATAGATTGGGAAATGAGATGAAAGGAGACAGATATTAAGAGGATGAGTCGGGGAGTAAATGTAGAGTGTATGGATGGGGTAAGGAAACATGTTAGCATGCATGGGAGGAATGTGGAAGATGGGGGGACAGGAGGGGGTGGCAGGAAGTAGTGAGGGAAGTGTTGGGTGAGGAGGGACAGGGGCAGTGATGCCACTTTTGAGACTCTGCAGCCACACGCACATAAAGAACGAGCCGTGTACGTGTGTCGCTCGGCGCTCGACCAACTTCGGCTATTAGAAGAGCGCAAACATACAATACGCTCTCTTTTTCTTTCGCGCTATAGCTGACGTTGGCTGAAGCGCTGAGGCTTGACGCTTCGAGATTTGTAGAATCATATTAGCACGTATGACACGCCGTTTTATTTTTTTAAACTTTTATATTGCATGAAATATTTTCTATGCTATTAAAAAGTAAAACAGCGTGTCATAATAATTCGATGAATAAAAATTACGTCTACATAAAAATAATATCGGACATAAAAAATAATTTCGAATTTTTATTGTTTCGACATAATTTTAATTCGTCGAATTATTATTATGTCTCGATTTTATTTAATTAACTATTACTTTTTAATTCGAATTTTTCTTAAGACAATTATTTTTATTATATTGAGAGAATGGATGCTTTTGTAGTATTAAAAAGTAAAACGGCATTCGATAAACGCTGCTTGGCTCATCGTCTATTTAGATCTCACGATTAGATCTAAAAAAATGTTTACAATTATGAATTACATAAATTTCCTAATTATATTATTATTCTGTATTATATAAGAGATATAAATTAATTAAAGAAATGAATAATAGAAGAAATAGAATAGATGAGGAATAGAAAAATAATAAAAATACATTCTTGGCCAATATGTAGGTCAAAAACAAATCATGATAATATTTTATTTTATAAACCATTCATTTTTTATAATGGACAACGTACATGTAGTTGCTCGACGAAAACCGCGAGAAGGTGGTGATCTCTTCCGTCAAGAGGAAATGTAGAAAAATGTTTTCTTCAATGTTATATTAAATATAATAAAGTTATATATAATAATATATTATATATTATATATAATATATTATATATAATTAAAAAAATGAATAATAGAAGAAATGGAATAAATATTTGTATTTGTAAAATTATATTTTTTTAAAGTTGTATATTTTTTAATTACAGTTTTAGAAGTAGGATGTTTTCCTTAAATATTCCTTGGCAAAATAGAAAAAAAAACATTCCCTATTTTGTTTTTGATATTTATTGTGTTAGGAAGAAATATATAGAAATAATTTTATCATATAGGTATATAAATTAAATTTTATATCCGTTGTTTTTATAACAATATTTATATTTATATATTTGTTGAGCTAATTTCAATAATTAGCTGTATTAATTGCCGCAATATCGCTGTAATTCAACTCAGTACTTTCGGAAATATTCTTGTATATACCATTTTCAATATTATATTATATTAAGTAGAACGTGTGCTTTTTTCAGATTTAACGTTTTTCTCTCATGTTTTGTTTTCTATCTCTTTCTTTATATTTTCTTTTATACCTATCTATATTTTCATATCTATTTTACATGTATCCTTTATACTGTCCTATTCTCTATTCTATTATATCTACATTCTTTGGAAATGTAAAAAAATTGTTTCTTTAATATTATATTAAAATTATATATAATATATTATATATAATATATAATATATTATTATATATAACTTTATTATATTTAATATAACATTGAAGAAAACATTTTTCTACATTTCCTCTTGACGGAAGAGATCACCACCTTCTCGCGGTTTTCGTCGAGCAACTACATGTACGTTGTCCATTATAAAAAATGAATGGTTTATAAAATAAAATATTATCATGATTTGTTTTTGACCTACATATTGGCCAAGAATGTATTTTTATTATTTTTCTATTCCTCATCTATTCTATTTCTTCTATTATTCATTTCTTTAATTAATTTATATCTCTTATATAATACAGAATAATAATATAATTAGGAAATTTATGTAATTCATAATTGTATACATTTTTTTAGATCTAATCGTGAGATCTAAATAGACGATGAGCCAAGCAGCGTTTATCGAATGCCGTTTTACTTTTTAATATTACAAAAGCATCCATTCTCTCAATATAATAAAAATAATTGTCTTAAGAAAAATTCGAATTAAAAAGTAATAGTTAATTAAATAAAATCGAGACATAATAATAATTCGACGAATTAAAATTATGTCGAAATAATAAAAATTCGAAATTATTTTTTATGTCCGATATTATTATTCAATATTATTTTTATGTAGATGTAATTTTAATTCATCGAATTATTATGACACGCTGTTTTACTTTTTAATAGCATAGAAAATATTTCATGCAATATAAAAGTTTAAAAAAAATAAAACGGCGTGTCATACGTGCTAATATGATTCTACAAATCTCGAAGCGTCAAGCCTCAGCGCTTCAGCCAACGTCAGCTATAGCGCGAAAGAAAGAGAGCGTATTGTATATCTGCGCTCTTTTATTAGCCGAAGTTGGTCGAGCGCCGAGCGACATACGTACACGGCTCTTTCTTTGTGTGCGTGTAGCTGCAGAGTCTCAGAAGTGGCATCACTGGTCGAGATCTTGGGCCCCGGAGCCATCACTCTACAAATTCTCTCACTCGGGGATCTCCTTACAGCAGGCCCGCACCCAGCGCACCTCCTCTATGTGCGCTATGCTGATATATCCAGGGATCGGATCAGCACCTATTTGGAAAATCTATGAAAAATTAATAAATATTATAAATAATATTATAAATAAAAAAGCGTATAAAATAATAATAATAAAAACTATTTACATCTCCGAATAAAACGTTCAACAACGCCTGGAACAGGGCGCGGGCCAAATTTCGCGCTCGCCGAAGTGACCGGCGGCGATGATACCGGCGATGGGCAATCCACTCCGGAAGTCGAAGGCGACGGTATCCCGACTCAAAAAGCGCGTGCATGAATGCTACTACTTGCAACATTTTTAGCTTTAGAAAATGAACTTCATTTCACTAGATCACAGACAGACACTTTATGCCAGCTCCAGCGAGAGCTAGGTAACGTCTCGGTAAAAAAGGTTAGGAGATGAGCATGGCATAAGAGCTAGTACAAATGCCTACTCTTCACAACTAATAAAAGCTGACATGAATTTTATGGAGTCCCCGGCTATAAATCATGCGTTTTTTTGCACCTTTTAAAACGGCCCGACCTATTCGTCACAGTGTCAACCAAAAATCTTTATTCTTTTCCTACGACATCCTAATCATAAAATGTTCGAGCAGCTGAACGTTGGCGCAGTTGCAAATTTTTCCTTAAAAAAAATAATAAGGAAGATGTCTCACCCCCGTTTTATGGGCGATTTTCCGCGAGGGTACAAAGCTGCCGAACGCCGATGCTTAAAATCCTAATGATAAAATGACCATAAAATAGTCATAAAAATTAGAAAAAAAACAGTTTTATGGCTTCTAAAGTACCCCCGGCTATAAATCAATCACAAAGATAAGATTTTCCGCGAGAGTACAAAGCTGCCGAACGTTGGCGCAGTTGCAAATTCTTCCTTAAAAAAATAATAACGAAGATGTCTCACCTCCGTTTTATGGGCGATTTTCCGCGAGGATACAAAGCTGCCGAACGCCGGTGCTTAAAATCCTAATGATAAAATGACCATAAAATAGTCATAAAAATTAGAAAATACATAAAATGACCATAAAATAGTCATAAAACATCTGTTTTTGGACGTGGGTAGGACCCTCCCCCTTCCCCCTCCCTCACTCCTCCCTGGGTTGGAATCCCCATAGTATCCCTACTTATAAGATGCTTGGGTATCTTGGCATACGTTTGACAGAGATAGAAACAATCGACGCTTGAGTGTCGACCCATTGAGAAGTACTCTCTTATCATATCTTGCTTGTCACATGCCACGTCATCAAAGATAAAAACAGAATTCGGAAGCGCCTCTCTCGATGGAATGACATCGCTGTTATTAGAGAACGTAAAGTAACCAATTTCATCTTTCGATGATAGTAAGTTTTTCAAATATTGATATATTGGTTGTTGAAGCGATTTTGAATATATGTATAAATTTTCAAAGCGTATACCGTTTGGACTTTCTATCAAACTTATCAACAAGTTAGTTTTACCACAATTCGAAGGGCCGCAAATGAGACCGCGTATTGTATTCGGTAACATTTTTCCATGTTTGTGTATTTCTTTTTCAGGCATTAGCCTATTGTCAAAATTTGATACTTTAATTACCGTTGGTTGTAGCACGAATCGCATGACTTGTCTAATCAGACTTAACAATACTTTTTGAGGAGGAGGAAAGCCTATTTATAGATGCGCCTCAAATCGAAACTGCTCAGTATCAAACATGTTTCTTTCACTGTCGGATGACTGTGATATTCTCAACCTTACCTCAAAACAGATACGATATATACCGAAGATTATTTTATTGCAACAGTTTGGTCGTTACGTGGAGCGTCTGTGACAAACTTCCGGATTAGATAAAGGCGGATTCGGAGGTTCAGACATATCGTCGCTGTTTCGAACATTACAATCGACCATGGCAACAAACGCACATTGACAGTCCAGCGTCGATGATAAAAGATTGTTACGAATGTCAGCGAGAACCGTAAGAGGCTGTGGTCTGTTGAATCGCGCGATAAATGCACTTCCTCGAATTACTAATTATTCCTGGATATCAGTTTTGCGGACCGGGAACTCGTTTACAAGAACGATTGGCTAGAGGTGATCGAGGCATCAACCCATTGGACGTCGCGTGTCGTGAACACGATTTAGCTTACTCGCGAAGCAACGACTTCGGCGAACGACACGTAGCGGATCGTATACTAGCTGCGAGGGCGCGAGAACGTATTACCGCGAAAGATTCGAATTTTGGTGAAAGAGCAGCCGCCACGGCCGTTTGGACGGTCATGAAAGCAAAGACGAAAATGGATATAGGAATGAAAAAGTCGTCGACGAAGAAAAAGATTACGAAAAAACGAATACTTCCGGTAGCGAAACGCGGGGGCGTATTACCGATTCTACCAGTGTTGGATGCTCTCGGATCTTTGATTGGTGGAGTAGCTGGTTTAGCAAAAATGGTAAACGACGGAAAAGCTACACAACGTCAGTTTCAAGAGGTGCTACGTCACAATCGCGCCATGGAAGGTCGCGGATTGTATCTCGCGCCATACAAATACGGACGAGGAATCTCAATGAGAAAGAAGAAAAAAAAACGTCAAAGAGACACTAAAAATGCCAAAGGGTGCAACTACCAACATACAACTGTTTCAACTAGTAAAACGTATGCACATTCCGTATTTTAGAGGTCTTTTTATGCGTGACTCATTACCGATCGGTATATATCGAAACGAGAGCGGCATCATAAATTTGGATAACGCTAAAGGCTCGGGTACTCACTAGGTAGCGTATGCAAAGAGGGGGAATCGCGCTATATATTTTGACAGTTTTGGCAATCTTCGCCCGCCGAATGAATTGGTACAATATTTAAATGTGACAAAAATAGATTATAATCACACATCCTATCAAACTTATAATCAAAGCATCTGCAGGCAACTGTGCTTGCAGTTTCTCCGAACGGTCGATGCACGCGAATTTAAATTTTAACACATACACATTATATGTATGAAACACATTTTAAATAAAAATTATATATATTAAACATATATATCACTATGTATCTTCTTTATAAAATCCTATCCTTCTTCCTATATATTATATAATAATATCCTTCTTCCTATATATTATATAATAATAAGTTACATTTATATACATTTATATTATATATATTTTTTTAATCGAAATACGTAGTTAATCTGAGTTATTATATTGGAAATGTGTCAAGAATACTTTTAATATCTTAATAAATTACATTTATATTTCTTTTACTGCAGCCTTCTCCTTTGCTCTCTCCTTTCCTTACACATCATACTCTCCTTGTTCTACGTCTATAGCGCTGACCTTTTCCCACCATCGTGCTCTCCTTTTCCTATCATCATGCACTCCTTGTCCTACACATACAGCGCCTTCCTTCTTACACCACGTCATACTCTTCTTGTCCTACGCTCTATTGTGCTTGCAGTTTCTCCGAGCGATCGATGCACGCGAATTTAAAAACATACATTGCGCTATTTAACTTGGTATTCGTTAAACAGCTTAGTCAACATGTATATGACATTCACGCTGACTGGGAAGAGCAGCGTTCTCGCGGCAAATTACTCTCCCACCGTAGATTTAAGCGATGGTGAATACGAGCTCGGTCTAGCGGATTGAGAGTTATCACACGATATCGAACGTGAATTCCTCGAATAATAAATTTTACTTTGGCAAAAACAATGCGGTAATTACGATTCCCAAGGGATCGTACGAGCTGTAAGCAATATATGAATTTTTGAAAAAAACAATTTCACGAAAACGTTCGCAACACAGTTCGTGATGGTGATAAAAAACACACTGACGATGATGACTTTGAGGATGGAGAATGGCCGATAGTGCTCCGCACTAATTACAATACGATGAGGAGCGAGATCAAATGCGCCTACAGAATAAATTTTAGCAAGCCTAACAACATTGGATCGCTGCTAGGATTCTCGAACCGTATACTGCAGCCGCGAAAATGGTACGCGCAATGACAACAATTGTCTGCTTGGAGCTTCGCTGGAGCTTGTTATCAACATATTTAAGATACAATGGCGAATGCCACATGTGTTGTTGAGTGAAATTAAAAAGCTGTCTATGCTGCGCGCTCTGGAAAGCGGACGCTACCTCAGCATGTTTTCGCTTGTGGAATCTGTACGAGTTTCCGCTGTTGCAGCGTACAACCAAGCATTCGTGGGCCATTAAGACCGCGATTCAGCTAGAGAAACCACGATACGTTATCTTTGCTCTGCAGACAGGCCGCAAGAATGTTATGTCCGAGGATACGAGTAAATTCGACCACTGTAAATTAACAAACGTGAAACTCTATCTGAACTCGTTATCCGTACGACGACATGAATCTGGATTTCGATAAAAACAGATGGTCGATTTTGTACGACACGTACGCGCGTTTCTGCAAAAACTATTACGGATACGAGTACCTCGAACCGAGTCTCATCGTCTCACTGTTTCTACATTACGGTCCGTTTGTGATCATCGATTGTTCTCGACAAAACGAATCGGTCAAGAGTGCAACCGTGGATGTGCGATTGGAATTTGAGTTTAAGGAGAATGTGTCTCATAATACGACTGCGTACCGTCTCATCATACACGATCGCGTGATCCAGTACAACCCGTTGACCAACGTTGTGCGCAAAATTTCCTAAGTGTTTGCGACAATAATTTAGAGAGAGGGGAAGCAGGATATAAATCCAAGTATTACGAGATGGTTGTTATTCTTCTTTTTAACTGACGAAGAGAGATCTCGTCATGTCTGTACCAACGTTTGTCGATCTGCAAGGATTTATCGTTTCGAATAAATTCATCGCAAAAGAGGTGGCGGTGCTGAGAAGAGGAACTGTTCTCGCACACTACATTTTTCGGAGTCCTATACCATGGCATCTCCTTACAAAATCCAAAAAGTGTCAAGCTTCATGGTTGATGGCGAATCATCATGGACTACAATGGGAGGATGGAATCGTTGCGTACAGCATGGCGAAACGATTGATTACAACAGCTGTAGTTGAAGAAGAAGATGATAAAATACAGTGTATCGTATACGTTAAAGGATACCAGAAACGAGAATGGCTAGCTAATATGCTCGGCGACGATGCGAGAGAAAATTTAATCATCGAGATCTTGGATGTTGATTACGATGATATCGAATCTCTAAATAATCTAGATATTAAAAAGACTATACGATGTGGAAAACATGTTAAGAATTGCGCATTACAAAATGTATTCCAAATATTTAACTGGTGGTCGCAACGCCAGAAAAAATTGCAAGATTTGGAAAAATAAAATATTTAAACATTAATATGTTTTATCTCTTATTCCCCCTCCTCATTCCCTCCCTCGCGAGTCGTTTAAGAATTTTTTTTTTATCCTAGTATCGTCTCTCCCTTCTCCTAAAATTTCAGAGTGCTAAAGTATTTTAGAATCTCCCACCACATTTACCACTAATCTCCCCCCACTACTTTAAAAAACGGGTGTCACGTATATTTGATTCTTCATATGGTCAGTGTTGCGTTAACCGTTCGAGAAAGTGGTCCACTTTTGAAATCTGGAAATATGTACTACGTCGAAAGAAGCAGCGGCGGTCCCAACAGAAGCGTGAATAATTACGTACCGAGTCGTTATGAAACTCCATTGTTTGAGAACAAATGTGACAAGTAAGTTTTTTTGTTTAACTTCTTTCTATTTTTCACAAATTGTTTTTTAAATTAATTTTATTTTTTATTTTTCTACAGCATTCGTTGAAGCGTCGTGCGATTCGTATACTAAGTAGACGATACGCATTGACAGCCACGGAATTCAAATTCCTTGAAATTGGTTATCAACGTGGGTTCACCGAGTTACGTGGAAATTGTCATAGGAGATCATCAAGGAAAGGAACTGATATTATCTCTCGAAACGTGGAAGGGACTCTACGAACAATGTCGCAATATTCACAATTTACTGCGAAAGGACTCTAAAGATATATAATTTTATAAGCGTTGGGCCGCTAACAGTGCGAGTTCATACGATTAACAACATCAAACTTATAAGTGTCGAATCTTTAAACGTACGCATGATAATGATTAAACCGACGTTACACCGTACGTTTGATCTCGATCAATTCATCGATGTAACCTTTGATCGATTGGTTAGAATCACCGAGACAGTCGATACTAAGTTTACACAATTCTTCAATATCGCGTCCACTGTAACGGATAATAAAGAAGTATCAAATGTAATACGATGCCTTCAATAAACATCAACTCGTCGATTGCGAACTGGCAACTTTAGTTTTTAGTCATATGTAATAATAATAAAAAATATAAAAAAGAAGAATAAAGTTTTTTAAATTTAAATCATGATATAATTTATTCGCACGCATTTCTCATCCGTGTTTCCTCCCACCCGTAAACAGTCCCAGTTTTCATACGTAGCTCGTTGCGGAGGATGACGTCATGCTGGGAAGGGAGAATGCGAAGCTAGGGACTGTGAAAGAGAGAGCCAACACCTAAAAGTTAGATAGCGCAAGGCGAAGGAGAGCGAGAGAGTAAGCGCTAGGAAAGAAAGAGATAGCACGACATTAGAAGTAGCGTAAGGTTTAGGGATGGTAAGAGAGCGAGGCGAAAAAGAGCTAGGAAAGAAAGAGATAGCGCTACATTAAGGCGAAGAAGATGATGCGAGAACGCAAACAAAATTTTTTTTTTATATTAAATATTAACTTATTAACTTATTATATCTAATTATATCTAATATGGAGGAAGAAGGATGGGATTGAAGAAGGCGCAAGTAAGCAATATACGTATTTATCATAAATATAATTTTTATTTCAAAAAGTGTGTGTGTGTGTGAAATTTAAAAGGTATAAAATATAAAATTTAATAAAATATAAAATCTTATAAAAAGTCTAAAAAGATATAAAAAGTCTAAAATTTAATAAAAAAACTAAAAATTTGTGGGAGAGAGGCGGAGGGGAAACTCGCGACGGCTGCTTCTGTAACAGGAAAAAAATCAACATCTTTATTAGTACCTTTAAAAAAATATTTAAAAATTGAGCATATTATGTAGAGATACGTACTTACAATACAAGGGGCTCCTCTCCGAATAATCTGCGGAGGGAGAAGATATCCGCATACATATCCGGATACTCCGCGTCCAGCTCTCGGGCACCGGAGCCATCGCCCCACAAATCCTCCCATTCGGCGCTTTCCTTTTGTAGGCCCGCACCCAGCGCACCTCCTCCATGTGCGTTATATTGATGTATCCAGGGATCAGATCGGTATTATTCGGAAAATCTATAAAAAATTAATAGATATAAATATAAATATATTATAAAAATATAAATAAAAAAGCGTATAAAATAATAATAAAAATTACTTACATCTTCGAACAGTGTAACCAGTAACGCTCGAAACAGAGCGCGGGCCAAACTCTTCGCCCGACAAAGTGTACGGCGATGGTATCGCCTATCAATCCATTCGGGAAGTGTCAGGCGGCGATAGCCCGTTTCGAAAACCGCGTCGAGAAATGATAATATTTGCGACATCTTTTTTTTAACTTTTTTTAATCACTTCACTCGTTAACAGACAGGCACTTTATGACTGCTTCAGCGGAGGCTAGGTAACGTCTCGGTAAAAAGGATAGGGGATGAGCATGGCATAGGGGCTAGTACAAATACTACTCTTCACAACTAATAAAAACTGACGTGAATTTTATGGACTCTAAAGTGTCGCCGCCTATAAATCAATCATGCGTTTTTGCACCTTTAAAAACGGCCCGACCTGTTCGTCGCAGCGTCAACCAAAAATTTCTATTCTTTTTCTACGACATCCTAATCATAAATGTCCATAAAAATTAGAAAAAAAAACAGTTTTATGGACTTTAGAGCGCCCACTTATATGTTCCAGCAGCCAAACGTTGGCGCGGTTGCAATTCTTCCTTAAAAAAAATAAGGAAGATGTCTCACTGCCGTTTTATGGGAGATTTTCCGCGAGGGTGCAAAGCTGCCGAACGCCGACGCTTAAAATCCTAATGATAAAAAATGGTCATAAAATAATTATAAAAATTAAAAAAAAAAAACAGCTTTATGGCTTCTAAAGTGCCCCTGGCTATAAATCAATTACAAAGATAAGATTTTCCGTGAGGGTACAAAACTGCCGAACGCCGGCGCTTAAAGTCTTAATAATAAAATGACCATAAAATAGTCATAAAAATAAAAAAAAAACAGTTTTATGGCTTCTAAAGTACCCCCCCCCCCCCCGGCTATAAATCAATCACAAAGATAAATATCTGTTTTCGAACGTGAGTAGGAACCTTCCCCTCCTCTCCCCCGTAACGTCAGATCCCCTCCGCACTCCCCTCGAGCTCCCCTGGGTTAGAACCCCCCTTATACCCCTACTATCAAACATAGAGACGAATTAGTTGATGATTTTCTAAAAACAACCGCAGAACATATGAAAATGGCTGGCAAAGAAGAAAAAAGACTCGCGCTTGAGAATAACGAAGTTATAAATGGTATTCTATATATAACAGTTATAGCGGATGGTAGTTGGATGAAAAGATCATACGGCACCGCCTACGACTTTCAGGTGTTGGAACTATAATTGGTTTGCGCACAAAACGAGTTCTCTTCTTCGATGTCAAAAATAAATATTGCGCGCTATGTGATATGGCAGAGCGAAGAGGTGTTGAGCCAAAACCTCACAAATGTTATAGAAATTTTGATCACAACGTAAGTTCCACAAAAATGGAGAGCGATGCCATCGCAAAAGGTTTTAACTGTAGCATCGAAATGCATGGCCTGATTTATAGAAGATTTATAGAGTTTATTGCTGATAATGATAGTAGCGTATACCAAACCTCAACAATATTAAAAATAACAATCCTTACGGAGAATATATAGTAACAGTACAAAAAAATAGTATGCATAAATCATTTGCTGTGTAATTTATGCAAAAAGTTGAGAACTGTAGCAGAGAAAACTCGGCCAAAAGCCTCTAGACAGCCTGGCTTTGTACGGCGCGAAATGTTGTAAAAGACAACATTCAAAAAGTATGGAAGGAAGTAACTGAGGCAGTCGCTCTACGAAGAGAAGAAAGGCAACCTCAACATCGTCAAGCTATGGAATTACAAAAAGATATTTTGAACATTCCTAGGCATGTTTTTGGCGATCACAAGCAATGCAAAGAACGTGGTAAAGAAAATTGTGATGAAAGAGAAAACAATTATGTAGACTCTTTAAAATTTCACGGTCTCTATATAAAAGTAAAAGAAGCTGTCGTGTACTTGAGTAGTTATTCTGATAGCTTATCTTTAAAATATACAAATAATCTTGCAAAATCGCTCAATTCGATAATTTGCGAACTAATTGGAGGAAAACGTTTTATTGTTTATAAAAAAGGCGGTTACAATGCTAGAGTTGCAGGGGCAGTTGTGCAATTTAATACACAATAAGTACTTACAGAAGTATATAAAAGCATAAGTGAGACTGTTCCATCTATTATTGAGAATCTAGAAAGGCGACGACAAGAAAAAGTTGCGAGAACCAGAGAATCTTGACAAATACAAGGCAGGCAAAAAAAATTTGGTAATTTTTCACTTATACGGAAATATAACCTAATTCCGTCAAATGTAATTATTTTGCACTAAAATTGCATACTCTTTCTTAATGGCACAGAGAACTGAACAGAATTGAATGGAAAAATATTGAGAAATCATAAGAAACCGTATAAAGAAGATTATTAAATATACAATCTTTTTTTGTATTAGCTTAAGTTAATATTTTTTTATATGGTTTTTTATGCTTAATATTTTTTCATCTCAATTCTGTTCAGTTCTGTATGTTAATGTAAACTTAATATAAACATAACTTGAAATATTTCAAGGAACCTTTAAAAAAAAATTTTTTTATATATATTTTTTTAATATTTGGTAAAAAATTACTTAGAAATATTCTGAAAGATTTCTAAAACATTTCAAAAAATATTTCAAAAACTCTGATTTCCGGGACATATTTATATTTCATGAAAAATTTCTGAAATATTTTAAATGTTGCAATAAAATATTTCAGAAATATTTCTAAAATATTTCATGCTGTATGAGTCTCTTGTTGATTCTCTTCTTGATTTTCTCGTTGATTCTTTTGTTGAATTTCGTTTGCTTGGACAGATGTTGATGGATCTGTTAAAACAATAAGAAAAAAGTAGAATTAAAATAAAATAATAATTATTGTAAAGAAATTTATTTAAAACAATCCAAATAAAATTTAAAATTTTTATTTTAAGCTATATGATCTACAAATTATGTGTATAACATTCAGTTTGTACTATTTACACAAATACCTCTATAGCAATCATCACAATACAATCATAGTGACATACAAATGTACACTTTGTCACAAATGCAATATTACTATTATATTATGATTTGAAACAAAATCTTACATTATGAAGTTATGATGACATCAAATGTTTGCTTCGTTACAAATGTGATGTCACTATAATACGACTTTGCTATGGAGATAAATAAATAATAGTAAAAACTAAATGTAAAACATTTTTCATATCTTCGTGCTGACGTGGAGGTGTGATGTAGCATGAAAGAGTTTTTAACTTCTTGAATTATTATATCGTGAAAGACTTGAAAAGGACCTAAACCAAAGGTCGAAATGTCGTCAAATGTTAAGCCTATTAAACACTCAATTTTTCATATCCTACAATTTAAAAAGAATATTGCAAATTTTCTTTTATTTTTTATAAATTACAAAACTAACTTTTATAAAAAATATAAAAAATCTTTTATATTTATGGAATTATTAAAATATAGAAAATAAGATTGTTATATCCATAAAATAACAATATTGTTTCACTGACTTATGTCTGCCATTTCTATAACATCCAAATTTAATTCCAATATTTCACCTACAGATAAAAGATTCACTGATTTCACGACAAAACTCTCATCTATAACAATTAAAAATATGTTTTTTTATTATTTATTTGTTACAGTTGTCATAGCCCGAGAGGCTAGACACAGATATATATTATAAGTTAATAAATACGGTATAAAAATTTAATCATTAGAAGCGAGCGAACAGAACGCACCGCGATAAGAATGCGCTGCTGACACAGCAGAAACACGCGCCAAGGTCAGGGCAGAGCGAGAGCGTAGAAGACCGGAAATCTTGGCTCTGCCGAATTGCGAAAAGGTGCGAGGAAGGAATTCGGACTTCGAACTTCCTTAGCTCGCACCCCGATCACGCCACTTGTGATCGTATAACACGACCATATTCGGTCGTGTTGCCAAGCGATCCCCTCCGAAATCCGCCCGGAACCGGAGAAGATAAAAGTGACCTAAAAACTCGGGCAGTAATTAACGATCAAAAAGACACCTACCGCGTTCGCGAGTAACCTGGTCCGTAAGACGCGTAGTTATTATATTCTCTGTAGAACAGGAGGGTAACAGTGTAATAAAAGTGCGACAGCAATTAGACTAAACACAAGATTTATTCTTTTCTCCCAACGGGAACTAAAAACTCCTTCGCATCATCCCCGGATACCGACCAGCAACGATCCCGATCTCGTGCCCCTCACGGAGGCACAACACAATAATAAAATTAAGTTTACTTATTTTTAATAAAACAATATAGTAAATATAATTTAGATTTTTATACAAATTAAAAGAATTTAATTAATTATTATTATAAAAGATAATAAAATATTGCGTAGTTATAGAAAATTATAATATTATTTTTTTTCATACCTTCTTCTGTGATTTTATCTTCACAATCTTTTTCTAATGTCGATGTTTTGTAATGTCGATGATTTGTAATGTCAATTTCCGGAGGCGATTCTTTCTGTACATAGTTTCCCTTATTTTTTTTTTATTGTAGATAGTGGTTTATAGTTTACAGGAGATTTTGGAATACTTATTTTATGTTGTATATTAATTAATGAATTCAATATTAATATTTTATAATTTTCAGGATACATATATGTATATACAAATTAATACTTATATGTATATATTTGTCACTCAAAGTTCAAATGATACTGATGTATTCTTTTTAGAGATGGATAACTTTTTGTCTGTCTTTTTGTTAACTGCATTATCTATATTTTAAAAAAATACATACAAAATAATTATAATAAAAAAATACATAAATATTGAATATTAATTATTAAATATTTTTTTTGAATATTTAATAATTAATAATAATTTTCTATATATATATTTTTTTTAAATATTTTTATTTTTACTAAATATATGTATTTTTATAATTAAAAAAATTTAATGCTTACCTAAATTTTTATTATTTTCATCTTCAGATGAGGAAGAAGTACAGAAACGAACTTTATTAATTTGTCTCTTCAGTGATGTTTCATGTGTTTTATCGATTATTTTGGTGAATGCTTTTTCATCATTGGTAATTGGTAGAAACATTAATAGCTTCAATTTCTATATCTCTGGCTTCTTTGTACGTTGCTTCAAAAATGAAAGAAACTAGATGAGTAAAATTTATGTATGCAATTAATATAAAATATAATAATTTTAATAATATAAAATATAAAATTTATGTATGCAATTAATATAAAATATAATTTATGTATGCAATTAATATAAAAAATATTACGTAACGCTAGATTATTGAAAACTTAATATAATGTTTAATTCCATATAAAAATAAGACGTTATTAAAATATCTCATTTACATATAAATATATTACATTAGACAATTTGTTATAAATTTTATCTATTTTAGGATTATAATGGGTAAATATTGACATTAGCGGACCCAGCCCCGATGACCTTGATCTTGACATATGTTGTCAAGGTCACCCTCCTGAGTGACCTTCAGAAGGTTTTAGCCGTCGTTCGTTATTTATTAAAAAGTTATTAACAAAAAAAGTATAGAAAATATAGCAGCTATTTTGAATATTAAGAGGCATAAACGAGTAATATTGATATAATACTGATACATATATGAACAAAAATAAATTTAGAGCAGTGAATCGTTGCTATATAGAAGTTTTTTATTATAAATACAAAATTTCCTTTACTGTAATCATAAACACAAAGAATTAAATACAATTATTTTCATAACACGCACGCACGCACGCACGCACGCACGCACGCACCACGCACGCACGCACGCACGCACGCACGCACGCACGCACGCACACACACACACACACACACACACACACACACACCACACACACACACACACACACACACACACACACACACACACACACACATACATATGGGGGGTGCAAGGGGGCTAGAGGCTTTCCTTGCACCCCCGTGTGTGTGTGTTATGCAAATATTCCCTCGCTCATATTTATATTATTCCATGCGAATAAAAATGAAAATTATTAGTACTATTGCACATGTATATATGTGTATGTAGGAAAATTGTAATATTTCAAAGATGTTATATCTCTGAATATAAATCACAATATGGTCTCACTAACAATCTTAATATTCAAAATAGCTGCTATATTTTCTATACTTTTTTTTGTTAATAATTTTTTAATAAAAAACGAGTGACGGCTAAAACCTTCTGACGGTCACTCAGGAGGGTAACCTTGACAACATATGTCGAGGTCAAGGTAATCGGGGCTCGGTCCGTTAATGTCAATATTTACCTAAAAAGTTAACACACATCAGAATACATATTACAAATAATACAGATTATATGTAATTATGAATATTCACCTGGATTATTTTTCTTCAATAATACAAAGCAATTATATAACAAAATAAAAAGAAATTACCACAATAATTGGATACTAATCACTATAATACGCACGTGAATAAATAAACAGCACTCAACAGAACTCGCTATTGCACTACCAACGCAAACGCTATCAACACACTACCTCGAAAGCAATAGCGTTGGTTGCGCAAAATGATGACGTAAAACACTATCATCAGTGACGTCACGGTAGTGTTGATAGTGCTACCAGCTAACTCTCCGAACAGTGCTGAATTAAATAGCGCTAGGCAGTGTCTCCCCGAACGCACCCATATACTCTCTAGTGGAGCTGAAATAAAAACATATGAATTATAAACACAAAATATATAGCGCGCATATTTAATTTGAAATTTTGTTATTAATCAATTTTCCTTAAAAAACAACTTATTAGTAATGTTTCAAAATAATTAAAATTATTAAATAAAATAAAAGTAATGAATAAAATAATTAGTAAAAGAAAAAAAAGTTATATTTATATATATTATAGTATATTAAATTGCGAATAAGAGAAATAAAAAATATAGTAATAAAAGTTAGTATAATATTAAAAAAAAGAATAATTAAAATTGTTATTTATTAAAAAAAAAATAAAATTAAACAATTTATATAATTAATTTTTAATATGTATTATATATACATTTTAAACAGAGGGAGAGAGAAAGAGATACAATTTTATATACATATAGTTTTATGTGCATGAGTGAATTATAGAAAAAAAATAAAAACGTTAAGTAACGTTAAGTAAGTTAGTAACGTTATTTTAAGGAACACTTATTCCTGACGTAATTATAAGACATTTTTTCTTTACCAAAATTTTATTTAAAGCATAATTTTATGTTATAAGATAAAATAGTTAGTGACTCATGCGGCGGTAATCACTCGTCGGACCGTCAGCTGCGCCCGCGCTCGCGGTGCGCCGCGCCGCTCCTGCCTGCCTTCTGTACTTGACGTGTGATTTGCTAACTATTTTTGCTTATAACTCAAAAACTACGCTTCAAATCAAATTTTGGTAAAGGAAAAATTGTCTTAAAATTGCGTCAGGAATACGTCATTTTACGGACGGAAGGTTGTTCTGGGACATCCTGCATATATATATATATATATATATACATACATATATATATATATAGAGAGAGAGAGAGAGGGAGAAGGGAGAGAGAGAGAGAGGGAGAGGGGGAGAGGCAGAGAGAGGGGGGGAGAGGGGGGAGGGGAGAGAGAGAGAGAGAGAGAGAGAGAGAGAGAGAGAGAGAGAGAGAGAGAGAGAGAGAGAGAGAGAGAGAGAGAGAGAGAGAGAGAGAGAGAGAGAACAGTGGTCATTTTACCTGATAAAAACTAACATTTATGCTTGATATTTTTTGTTACGCTTTACCATGGATGATAAAAAATTTGCTGTCAACTGGCTCTCATGCAAAACATAAATTGATTTCTTTATTTCCACACTGTCTTATTTCTCTTTCATGTGGTAGGCCTCACAGTTGCACGAAATATTCTATATATAATGCAAAATATAAATGAATTTTGATTACAAATGTTCAAAACTTGTTTCTATGTTTTTTAAGTAATTGAAAATAGCAAGAATTATATATCTATTATTAACAAACAATCTATTTCATAAATATTACGTATTTATAATTCTTGCTAGTTTTCAGTGAATTTCTTAAAATTAATTATTAATCTTTTAGTTACCTATCAGTTCAGACAGTCAAAATGTGATTGTTATGTAACCGCAAATCCAGACTATATATGTATATGTATATACAGGATAGGCCAGATAATCTGTTACAAGCTATTATCTCTGAAAATACACATAACAAAAAATATTTTAGACAAAAGTTATATGGTTACGAGGTTAGGTTAGATGACCGTAAGATAATGTCATTGGTTTGACCTTGAATAGTCGTTTGAAGGTCACGTAAAGGTCACTTTTAATTTTTTAAATAGAACACCCTATTTTTCGTTGTATATTCTTGTAGCTTAGCTCAAGAGCTTTCCAAAACATTATGATAAAGTATTTTATCATTAAAAACTTTTCGAGTTATAAAGTTTGAAAGTTTTGACATAAGGTACAAAATATCGTAAAATATTCATTTTTTGATTATCATACCCTTTTTTTGCACAGAATAATAAGATAAATCGATTAGTGTAAAGAAAACAGATAGTTGCTTATAAACAAAATATGTAATTTACAACATGCAGTTGCTAATTTTTTTGAAAAGATAACTGTGTTTTCTTTACACCAATCGATTCATCTCGTTATTTTATGCGAAAAAGTATTAAGGTATGATAATCGAAAAATGATTATTTTGCGAGATATTTTATACCTTGTGTCAAAATTTGATAATTTTCAAACTTTATAATTCAAAAAATTTTTAATAAAAAAATACTTTATCATAGTATTTATTCAATCTTTGTTAATATGTTTTAAATTCTCTTCTGGCTTTATCAATTATGATTTATGATTATTCGAGCGCTGAAGACGACCCAAAGAAGAGTCGAAACGTCCGTCATCATCCAGCCACAATTTAAAATTTGTTATTTATTGTTACATTATGCTTACCTTTATTTATTATTTTTGTGTTTTTCGACGATTAAATTAAATATTTTCATTATATTAAATTGTTTAGCTCTTTAAGCCTTATAACACTAATTAACTTTATCATAGTGTTTTAGAAAGCTCTCGAGGTAAGCTATAAGAAAATGCAATGAAAAATATGGTTTTCTATTTAAAAATTGAAGATGACCTTCACATGACCTTCAAATGACTACACAAAGTCAAACCAATAGTACCGTCGAATGTCCCCCTCTGAACCCAATAACTTTTGTCTGAAACATTTTTTTCTAAAACGTATCGTTTATTAGATATTTGGGTGTATCCACACACCATCTATACATACATACATAGTCGAATTTTATTCTTCATTGAAAAGCATATATATGCTTTGCATTGCTTACAATATACCCAGATAGCAAAATATATGGATTCTGAGTACATGTTGTCCTCATATTTTGACAAACGTGATGACAAACATAGACACAGATGCGGGCTCATATGCTGCTCAGAATGCAGACATGTTATGATATCTATAAAAGTTCACAAAAGAACGACATAATGAATACATAAATAATGTTCGTACTACTATTGTGTACTCATGTGTGCGTAACTTGTGTTCATGATATGTATCATCATGATATGATTACAATATATACATCACATTTCGATCAATATCATAAGATCATGACGTGATGAAATCTGATCATCACGCATTGCTATCTGGGTAACTATTGTAAGCAATTTTACGGAATTGTATATCAAATAAAGACAAATAAATGCTATAGATATATTCTATTTTATTGTTATCTATACTCTGAGATACGTTTAGATTAACATGTACGAGATGATAGAGCAGTAAAAATATGAAATATTTTATATATTGAAAATGTAGAATGGGCCCCTCCATCGCCTATTTCCGTGAGAACACAACCAAAATATTTTATTCATTTTTTACGTCTCTCCCATTTCAATTTACGAACAGTATTGAGACATCTTTTTTTTCTATTATCAAGATAATGGTATATTATCTAGGAAAAGGCAATAATTTGTTGCCTTTTATAATTTTAAACAGATGCTCTCGCATACATTTAACATTGTTCGAATAATTTTCCTCACAAGGATTGCCTCCTATAGTTATGGTAAAAGCTGCAGTATAAATGCCACAACTAATACCATCAGGTTGTTTTTTAACTTTTTCAAAAAAAAAATTATTTTTATTTATTGTAGGATAACGTAGACAAATATAGTCTTTTTCCTTAAGTACCAACTTATCATATGTACAGCCAGGTAGGCTATCATATATGCGAAGTTTAGTACCATCAAAGAAAATACATCGCCAATGATCACTACAATTCCCTCCAATGAAGTAAGCTGTTCTTACTTTGGCTGGCTGTAATCATATGAGGCAACTCCAGATATTGCACACTTTGCGTTTCATAATCTGAAGTTTTTCTTACGATGCGCAAAAACGATTTAATGATTCATCGTTTATTTTGCTATCGATAGACAAGATGTTATTCATAATAACAGGAAGAGGAGCAATCGCATTAAAAATTTTTTCATGTCTTGTTATATCATCTCTAGTTATATCACAATTGTTAGTTGAATAACTAATTATGATATAATCATCATCTTGCTAAACTACCATCCGCTACAACTGTTATATACGGAATACCGTTTATAACTTCATTTTTTTCTAGAGCTAGTTGCTTTTCAATTTCGCCAGCTATTTTTATATTTTCCATAGCTGTTTCTTGAAAAGTATCAACTATCCTTTCCCTATATTTAATATAGGTTTTGTCGGACATACAACGAACATTTATGGCTGCACATAGCTCTTCAAACTGGGCAAAACCAATTCCCGTTGTGATAGTTCCTGCTACAGCAGCTGTATGTCCAATGTTTTCGGTTTTTGGGGTTCTGATCAGATGTTAGCTTCATAATGACACATTTGACACTTGAAGAACAATTGTGTCATTAACCCAATGTGACAAGAATTTATGAGTTTCCAATCTTTTTAAATTGGCACTCTACTTCTTGCGCGTGATTATCAAAGGTCCTGTGAATTTCATTCCACATAAAAGAAATATCAACAATGCGACAACCTTCAGGCATGTTTTCCTGAATACGATTTGTATTTAGAGGACTATTTTCGATAACAAAATCATTGTTATCTTCGCAAAGATCGATATTTTCTTCTTTATTTGGTTGATTTTCCGTTACTTTGGTATCAATCTCCGAATTCATCATTTCAGACAGTGATACCACTGAATTTCTAATGGATTTGTTATTGATACTCTGAGTAACAATGTCGACAATGTAACGGCCTTTAGGCATGCTTCCCTGGATACGATTCATATCCAGAAAGCCATTTTCGATAACGAAATCATTGTTATCTTTACAAAGATCGACATTTTCATCGTATATAGTTTTCTAAAACCAGCACACAAAGTAATCGCCTCTGGCATGTTTTCTAAAACCAGCACACGAATAGATCGACTCTAGATTTTGTTTTTACAACCAGCACACGAATAGATCGCCTCTGGATTTTGTTTTTACAACCAGCACGCGAATAGATCGCCTCTGGATTTTGTTTCTACAACCAGCACATGAATAGATCGCCTCTGGATTTTGTTTCTATAACCAGCACACGAATAGATCGACTCTAGATTTTGTTTTTACAACCAGCACACGAATAGATCGCCTCTGGATTTTGTTTTTACAACCAGCACGCGAATAGATCGCCTCTGGATTTTGTTTCTACAACCAGCACACGAATAGATCGTCTCTGGATTTTGTTTCTACAACCAGCACACGAATAGATTGCCTCTGGATTTTTTTTACAACCAGCACACAAATAGATCGCCTCTGGATTTTGTTTCTACAACCAGCACACGAATAGATCACCTCTGACACTAACTACTGTTATGATGAAACTACTATTACTGCTACTACTACTATTACTATTACTATTATTATTATTACTATTATTCTATAATTGTATTATATATAAAAGAAATATTTTTTTATAAACTATTTTTTTAATTTTCAGATTTTATTTTTTCTAGCTAGGTAAAAGTTACATATAATATGGTATGAAAAGGATTACGGAGGTCTGTATAAAATTGTTGACAGTTTTGTTGCTGCTTTATTTTAACATATTTCACTGATATATTTTGTAGTAACAGGCAAGACAAATTGACATACACAATCTGCATCCATTTTATGAAAGTGACATATTTCAGACAAACAATTTTGTTTATGACTCAAGAAGGAAAATAATAGTGCAGATTGTCTAAATATTGAACTGGAAAAAAGCGATGTTATATTTTTGCGTATGAATGCAAATTGTGTCAATTTGTTTTGCCATAAACCACAAAATATTAATATCTGTAAAATATGTTAAAATGAAGCAGCAACTAAATGTCAATAATCTTACACAAATCTCTGAAATCCTTTTCATATTACATTATATGTAAATTTTCTAATTCACTATTCATATACAAAACTATAAAGTCGCTTTTTTCCAGTTCAATCTTCAGGCAGAGTCTGCGCTATTATTTTCCTCCTTGAGTCATACACAAAATTATTTGTTGTTACGCCCGTCTACTCTAAAGTAGAATGGAGAAGGGATTCTGGCTGCTCAAAGGATTAGAACCCACGCACTAAAGAAAACACTCCGTACACTATCGTAAAAGAGTATATTTCGTCGACTAAAATTATACAGTGGTTGCGCTTAATGCTTGTACTGACGACGACGCAAGGATCATTGCGACGTCTTTATATATCTAATTTTTCATAGGTGGGAAAGACGGCGGTCCTGATCGGAGCACGTATTGTTTTCATTGTCGCTTCCGCTTACACAGCATCTTTCTGTCTTGTCGTATTCTAATTTCCGTATGCTTATTTTTCTTAATATCTTTATTTACTCGTTCGTGATCTTTTTCTAAACTTTAATATTTTTTATTTAATTCCTTCTTCCGCCCTTAATTCTTTCTACGAATTATTAACATTTTATGTCTGATCTGGCCGTGACATCCTTCCCCCTTCGGAAAAAGAAAATTAACTATCGGTGAATTTTCGTCTACTTCTAATTCTTTACAGGATTCTTCCGCGTTAGTTTTATAATCGTTTCTTAATCGCTATTCTAGTATAATATCGCAGTATCGTCTATTACTAGTGTTTGCTTCTTCTGACTTTTGCGTGTGGTATGGCAAGAGAGTCGAGGTCGATAGGACGGGGCAGTTAACGATTAAAGGGAAATGTAAAATCGTAACACCCGACGTAATAATAAGAACGAAAAAAACTACATTAGTAACATACATTGAAATGCATATACCAGACTATAATTTAACACTGACGCCACAAAAACAAACAGACAGATTATTAAATAAAATCGAGGCAATTAAGCTACGAAAAATAATAAAAAATCCATCAGAGTTATAACTATGTTCTTCTATTATGCTTGGTCTTGCCATCGGGTTCAAATTCCTAGTTACCTGCGGTTTTTGCTTGTTGGCGTATTTTCTTATTGCAAATATTATTACTACTATACTAATTATTACTATCGCTCCCATGCAACTTGATATTACATAGTAGACTATTGGCTTATTTAGAACTGTGAAAGTATTGTCCTGTAATTGTTCGTTCATGTCTCTTAAGGTTTCACTTAACTCCATTAACTCTGATGGATTTTTTATTATTTTTCGTAGCTTAATTGCCTCGATTTTATTTAATAATCTGTCTGTTTGTTTTTGTGGCGTCAGTGTTAAATTATAGTCTGGTATATGCATTTCAATGTATGTTACTAATGTAGTTTTTTTCCTTTCAATGTATGTTACTAATGTAGTTTTTTTCCCTTTAATCGTTAACTGCCCCGTCCTATCGATCTCGACTCTCTTAGTCGTTTCGTTCTCGCACGTTATTTCTATCTGTTGTTTCGTCCGCGTGGAGTATATCCATGAGTTCGCGTTACTCAGCCTCATCCAACTCGTTGTGTTCGTGTGTATGTGTCTTATGTTACAGTTATCTGTGTGTGTTCCTAGCTGTACATATGTTTGCACTTCACATAACGCTTGATCATCTACGCGATGTATCGGATAATTGTGTTCGCATATATACTGCTGATTGTTTATTTGTTATTATTACGCAGTTTTGAAGATCTTTTTCCGTCATAGTAAAGTATGTTCTACTGTCTATATCTATTACTATCCACGGTTGGTTTATTTCTATGAACGCAAATACATTGTTGTACTTATATATAGGTAAAGGTATCGGTTTTATTAATTCGTATTCTAGATATCCTACTAACGAAAATCTTAATATCGTAAATACATGTGTACTATCACAATATGCGCTAATCGTTATGAATTTTTCAATTGTTTCCCAATTTCCTTGTGCTATTTGAAATGGAAAGCGCGCTCCTTGTGGCATTTGCGACACTATTTCCCTGAGATTACTTATTACTTTTTCAATCGGCACCAATCTTATATTGACTATTCCCTTTTTCACGTCTTGTAGATGTGTGATAATGTCCATCATATCGTTCATTAAGTCTCCTATAATTGCGTTTAGTATAATAAAATGTTCGTCTAGCTCTTCTCTATATCCGTAACCTTTTTCCATTTGTAACCAGCTCTGCCTCATTTTTTCTGTTATGTTGAGAAATCTGTCTTCGTTTTCTTGAATAACTTTTTCCAGATGATCCACATGTGTTATTGTGGTGTTTAATACTTTGATCTGGTTCTTCATAACATGCTGTAGCGTCTGTTGTTTTCCTTGTAGCAGGTTCATTTGTTCTTTGATTATTCTTTCGTCATCGGCGTCCAATTTTCCGAATAACGTTTTTGCTATTGTTCCTAATCCATCGATTAAGCCTCTACGTGGTTTTTCCGATGTCTGGTAAATGGTTTTGATTCGAGTTAATAATGTCGTTACTTGCTCATTATCTTTTTCTGTTAGCTGTAAAAGGGTATTGCAAGTATCCTTCATATTTTCTTCCAAAGGTTTATCGTAGCACAACGCCCTGGTCTGCGCCATATATCCTTGCAATTGCTGATGTCGATGACTTAATGCGGTGATGTCTAATTTTATTACTATTTTCTACGCTGACTTGATTTACTTTCCTAATTTTTTCAAAATAGATCCCTGGCTCGTTTGAGAATTTTTGAATGTTCCATGCTGTCGTAATGCCTGGATCCATGCTATTTCCACTTCCAGCTATCATACTCCTGTAATATGAATATCTTTATATTATATAATGCAGTATGTATATCGTAGTATTTTCTTCCTTATCTCTCCTTTCCGCGGTATTGCATCTATTTAATTTTCCACAAAAGATTTTAACCGGTTCACGTGCACGCGTACATTTCTTCTTCCTTTTTTTATTGTGTAATTTACATCCGAATTTCTTTCGGTGATTACGTAGGGTCCTATCCATAATGCGTCTAACGTTTTGGATCGCCTTCTACGGATTGTTTCGTCATGTAAGAGAACCTTTTCTCCTACTCGAAATTTTATTTCTTTGGTTTTTTTATCATACTTCTCTTTTGCTTTAATTTTTTCTTCTTGTATATGATCCTTTGCTAATTTCTGCGTTGCTCGCAGTCTTTCTCACAATTCATTTGCATAATCGTCGTAAGTATATGTGGGCTTAGGCGGCTGCGTCAGTGCCGTAGGTAGGATCGCCCTGTGTCCGTACACCAGTTCGAACGGTGTAAATCCCGTCGCAGTGTGTGGTGTAGTGTTATATGTAAACATAGTGTAAGAAATCCACTCATCCCAGTTTATCTGATCCGCGTTAATATAATGTCGCAGATACTCTGCCAATGTTTGATGAGAACGTTCTAACGCCTCATTACTCTCGGGATGATACGCCGTTATCTGAATTTTCGTGATCCTTAGTAATTTACATACGTTCTTGAAAACGTCACTCAGAAAATTCGTTCCTTAATCAGTTAAAACTTTATCCGGAATTCCATATTCGAAAATGATTTTCGTCGTAAATTCCTTCGCAATTGTCGTAGCCTCTTGATTAGGAGTCGGCATTGCTTTGCTAATTTTTGTTGTTATCCTGAAATGTTAGGATGTATTTATTCCCTTTATCCGTCACTGTCAATGGTCCCACAATATCCACATTTTTCAAACGGCTTGTCTGGCGTATCCGTTATTACCAATGGTACTTTGATCTTTCTGGATAATTTGTTCCTCTGACATAATTCGCATTTCGCGATATAATTCTCTACGTCTCGTGTTAAACATCGCCAATTATGTGTTAATCGAATTCTATTAATGGTTCGTTCTACTCCTTGATGTCCTCCCATAGATGCATCATGATATTCGTATAGTATACGTTGTTTCTTCTCTTCCGTATAGTCCTTCGCTATCCCTGTCTTGTGTTCTCCGTCCTCGTCTAACACGTTAACGCCTGGCACGTGTCTGCTCAGCGCGTCAGCGTTTCTGTTTGCTGTTCCGGCCTTATGTACGATGACATAATCATATTCCTCCAATTTCAATCGCCATCTAATTAATCGAGATCCGGGATCAGTTACGTTGAATAGCCAAACTAATGATTTGTGGTCCGTTATTATTGTAAATTTGTTCCATATAGATATGGTCGAAAATGTTTTACCGTCCATACTATTGCGAGTAATTTTTTTTTCGTTGTCGTATAGTTCTGTTCTGCTTTGGATAATACTCGACTCGCATAGGCCGATCTTGTCCTATGTCTCCTTGTGATAGTATTGCGTAATCCGACGCATCCGTCGTTACAATGAATTCTCTTTCAAAGTCTGGGTATCTTAATACTGGTGCTGTCGTCAGCTTTTTCTTTAATGTTTTAAATGTGTTTTGTTGCTCCTGTGTCCATTCAAATGTGTTTTCCTTTTTTGTCAGTTTTGTTAGCGGTTTCGCTATTTTTAAGAAATTTTCGATAAACTTTCGATAATATCCGGCTAAACCTACAAATGCTTGGATCTTTTAATTTTCGAGGTACCGGGAAATTCTTCACGACTTCGATTTTGGATGGATCCGGTGAAATCCCTTGTTCGTTAATCACATGCCCTAGGTAAGCTACTTCCTTTCGGAGAAATTCGCATTTGTCAGGCTGCAGTTTAAGCTTATTCTCCCGTAATCTCTTTAATACTTCTATTAATCGCTTATTATGTTCCTGCAAACTTGCACCAAAGATGACAATATCATCTAAATATACTAAACATTTGATGCCTTGCATCCCAGTTAACACTGCGTTCATTAATCGTTGAAACGTTGCGGGTGCGTTTTTTAATGCCTAACCTAAAAGGCATTCGGTTATATTCGTAATGCCCATATGGTGTGGAGAAAGCGGTCTTATTTTTGTCTTCTTCAGCCATAGGGATTTGATGGTATCCTGAGGCTAAATCTAACGTTGTAAAATATTTCGCGTTTCCTAACTGATCTAATATATCTGTGATATTAGGTAACGGAAACGAGTCGCCTATTGTGAGATCGTTTAATTTACGAAAATCGACCACTACTCTTGAGTTTTTGTTTTCCTGATGCATCCGCTTTCTTTGATACCACCAATAGTGGTGCGTTCCACTGACTCGTACTAGATCTAATAATTTCATCTTTTAACATTTCTCGTACTTGTCGATGCACTTCTGCTTTATGCTTCTTTGGCAGACGGTACGGTCGTACGTTGACCGGTGAGCTATCTGCTTTTGTTGCTATACGATGTGTGACTGTGTTAGTGCATGTAAGCGGTTCTCCTTCGTGATGGAATACATCGCTATACTCTCGGCATATTTCTTGTATTGCTCTTCTTTCCTCTTTGTTTAGATGTTCCGTTCGGAGGACTCATACTATTTTTTCGGTACGCGGGGTATCATCTTCCCCGTTAATAGTATTTATTTCTATCCTTGTTTTCTTCGGTATCTTCTCAATCACTACCTGTAGCATTAATAAGGTTACCTCAGCATCGGTTGTATTTATCACACTTGCTGGGCATAAATAATTCTTTGGCTCGACTAGACAGCTTCCTATAAAGATTCCGGGTCTCGTTTCTTCTGCTTGTATTATTCCGATCATATTTTGATCCGTCGTTACCTGAATTATCGTTTCGCTGCATGGTTGCAACGTGAACTTTCGGTACGAGTTTAACTTCAAAATACTTCGCCCGATTCATAGTTGCTTCTTGGCATAATCGCAAATGGTCTCTTGTTTCTTCAGGAAATCTACTTCGAGTACTCCGTCGTATTCGATCGGAAAATCGTCTTTTACCACATACATCTTATGTTTAATTCTCCCTTCCTTAAGATTTATTGTGGCGTTTATTGTTCCTATTGTATAAACTTTATGCCCTGTAACTCCCGTGAGTGCTATTTTATTTTCGGTGATCATAGTTTCTCCTTTTAAACATTTAACTTTTATTAACGATATCGCTGCTCTCGTATCGAACAGTACGTTTATCTTGTTTTATTTGGTTTCTTTTACGGGTAATTCGACTAAGTCCAGCCTTGCATACGTATGGTGCTGGTTGCATATGTGTGACGTGATATTCGATCGCCGGTCTTCTTTGTCTTTTCCCTTCCTTGTCTTCCTTGTCACTACTCCGTGCGGTGTCGGTCTTATTCGTTTTGTTGTCATATTCCTTACGATCTTTATTTTCGTATCGTAAATTATTATGTTTATTCTGAGGAGATCGGTCTTTACCCGGTCCTTTGGATAGTGACCAGCATTCGTCCCTATTGTGCCCTACCTTTTTGCAATAGCTACAATATTTATTGACTGTATTAACGCGTGGTTGTCTGTCTGGTTGCGATGGTGAAATTCGCGTCGCGTTCCTATTAGTACGACAGTCCCTGTCATAATGTCCGATTTTTCCGCATTTTAGACATCGTATGTTTAGTTTACTATTACGGTTAAAATTTGACAAATTGTTTGCTTTTGGTCGTGTACTTGCTAGTATCGGTCCCTTAACTTTTTCTTCTGCACCAGCGGCGGCTATCGCTTCCTGTAAGGTCGTATACCCTAGTGAGCGTACTATTGTTTTAATGTCTTCGTGCAGACCGATCTGAAAATTTTCCAACGCCTGGATAATATCTAGAATTGCGCATTTATTATCGACAGTGTGTTGTCGACCCTCGAGCATAAATTCGTAAAGTTCCATAGCTAATTTATCCGTGCGAAGCCCATATGCTCGCGCACTTTCTCCTGGCTTCTGTTTTAATGTGTTAAATTCTAGTTGCAAATGAGTTGTGCTCTTTTTACTAGCATAACACGTTTCTAGTTCTTGTTTTAACTGTGCAAAATCTCTAATTTTTCGAGTCTGGAAATCCATATTCGCTCGACCTTTTAATTTAGTACAGAGTACTGCTCCAAGTAATGATATTTCATCGAGAGGATCGATGTTTTCTACCGCGTATGTCGTAGCACTTAAAAATTCTTGCAATTTATTTGATGACCCGTCGAACTCAAGTATCATTCCTCGCGCTTCTTTGGTAAGTAACCTCGCCCTCGATGGCGTACGTCTTCCGGAGTGAAACTACTTCCGAGATCTCGTCTATAATCTACTAAGTTCGGACTTCTATATTGTCCACTTTGCCTAGTTCGCATTTCATCGAGTTCCGCACGCATACTATGAATCTCTTGTATCAGGTCGCGGAGCATTAGTCTGACGTCGTCCGGTGACTCGTCTGTCTCTTGTGTCGATTCCTGTTGCGTTTGCGCGTTCGTGGTATCGTTATTTAGTTCTTCTTGTAACAGATCAATCTCCCTATTTACCTCGGCGGCGGTAATATTTCGCGATGTACCGGGGGGGGTGTGTATCATGTTTCTTCATTCACGGTATATTTCTTCAGGGTCAAAGATACTCGAATCGTAAGTCGTTAGAGAGAAGTTACGCCTATGTGTCACTCTGCTAAGTGAGCTATCAGCTGATTCGGCGTCTGGATCGTCGGCGTTCGCGATTAAACTCGGATCTATTTCGCCAAATGAAAATTCGCGTTCTATTAATACATTCGCACCGTATTCGTTTTCAGACGAACTATCGCTTGAGTAGTACGCTTCTAAGTTTCTGCGCACTCTATTTCTAATCTCTCTAAGCGCGGTTTCCGCTATTCTCTGTGAGCTTATTCGACTATTTGCTATTGCCCTTCCTGCAGATCCGCTATGTAGCCACGATGCGTTTGCGTTAATGTTTCGTGTGTCTCGATTGTCCGACATATAATTTTATTAATGTGTCTGACTTACAGTAATATCAAGAATAGCATTCCTGTTGCCGTTAGTTTCTTTCCGTGAGGTAGGTCAGTATTCTTCTTTGTGTTATCGTCTTGGGTGATTCACCGTCACGTGTTGGCTTCTGTTGCTCGATCGTCGGCTTATTCCGTCTGGACTTCTGTTATTGTTCGTAGTTTAACGTTATTACCTCTTTTGTCTTCCTTGTGCTGACAGGATCCCACCGCTGCCACCAAATAATGTTACGCCCGTCTACTCTAAAGTAGAATGGAGAAGGGATTCTGGCTGCCCAAAGGATTAGAACCACGCACTAAAGAAAACACTCCGTACACTATCGTAAAAGAGTATATTTCGTCGACTACAATTATACAGTGGTTGCGCTTAATGCTTGTACTGACGATGACGCAAGGATCATTGCGACGTCTTTATATATCTAATTTTTCGTAGGTGGGAAAGACGGCGGTCCTGATCGGAGCACGTATTGTTTTCATTGTCGCTTCCGCTTACATAACATCTTTCTGTCGTGTCGTATTCTAATTTCCGTCACGTATGCTTATCTTTCTTAATATCCTTATTTACTCGTTCGTCTTTTTCTAAACTTTAATATTTTTTATTTAATTCCTTCTTCCGCCCTTAATTCTTTCTACGAATTATTAATATTTTATGTCTGATCTGGCCGTGACATTGTATATGTCACAACAAAACTGTCAACAATTTTATATAGGCCTCCGTAATCCTTTTCGCACCATATTATATGTAAGTTTTCTAATTCACTATTCATATGCAAAAATATAATTCACTATACATATGCATATATATAATTAATTCAATCTTCAGGCAGAGTCTGCACTATTACTTTACTCTTTGATTCATAAAGGAAATTGTTTGTTATGTCATTCTAACCTTGTTATGTCAATTTAACCTTGTCAAAAGTTGTCAAATAAACACTTCCATCAGGGATGTCAGATCAAGATCACTCCGCGACCAGCGTACAGCGTGTGAGGGGATACACACACTAAGCTATGTGCACATGGCCCGTGTTTATGTGCATATAGTTTAGTTAGTGTGTGTATATTTTCCCACGCTGCCGCGTGCTGCGTGCTGTCACTGCTGTCAGTGGTGCGACTAACATTCCTCCATCTGTTGTAATTTCAGCGAATTAATCTATCGCTCTGTCTCTCTCTCTCTTGCCTTGAGCTCACGCACACATAATACACGAAAATTTCAGGTAAATTTATCTTTTTTGTTAGACTTCTGAACTCATTTCTAAAAACTCACTAATATTCTCTTATGTTATCCCGAGCGAGCCAGCTACATTCGCAGTATGAACAAGCTGCAGAACTTTTTTATATTAGATAAATATTCTTGTGACCTGACGCAAGAAAGTCATAACAAAATTGTAAATGTTTGATTTTTTATTTGAAATATAGCTGTCACGCATTGTTATTAAAAATACTTCAATCGTTAAGGATTTATCAATCATTTTAATTAACAAAGATATCGGTGAGTTTAAAAAATATTAGCGTTTTATCGGTAAGATAGGACGGTACGGCATTCCCTTAATAATCGGAAATTACATGAGTGCCATCTGTAGGCAGGATCGCGACGTTATCGGCTTATCATGTCGGTTGCCCGCGTGGCTTAACTTATAAGAAACAAAAACTAAAAGGAAATGTGATGAAGCTAACAGAAATAAAAAAGAAATGATTATCATAATATTGCTATATCACAACAGAATCCTTTGGTACACTTTACAAATAATCGAGCTGGAGAATCACAAATCACACATCGAATTGTCACTGTAAAATGTTTTTCATTAAAATTAAGTCCTTTTTCATGTAAAGAAATGTACTCTTCAATAAAATCTTTTAGAAATTCATTAGGATAATCAAGTTTACTGTAGCCACGATACGTTCCAATAACAAATGTTGAGCAATTCTAGGATATATTTCTCCTAATATTGGATAAAATTGGCTTTTTGAACTTTTTGTTAAAGGTAAACCATATATGTTTATATTTATTTTTATATCCTTAGATACTGTATTTAAGTGTACGGTTTTTAAAATATCTATTAAAGCATTTTCTAAGCCGTAATGAAAATATTTCCCAGCAGAAACTTCACGAGTAACAGTGTGCTTAGGCGTACTGAGCAATGTTCTGGGATCAAGTGGAAGATCTTCTAATTCATTTACGTTTTTAATATTTTTCAATAACTTCAATAATGCTCCAGTAGCTCGATGAGTAATATTATAATCGTACATCCATTACTATAATTGTTTTTAAAAACTAAAATCACTTTTATTTATTACATTCATACTATCGCTATCTATTATATCATTTATTATTAACTCATCATCATTTTCAATACAATAGTTTTCTTCATCACTGCTAATGTCACTATTACTGAAATCAATATTTTCATAAACATTTTCATTATCAGAAACTATATGTACTATTTCACTTAAACACATCACTTTATTATCATCTTCTTCCATATTATTATCACTTATTTGTCTATTATGCAAACATTTATAAGTTTTAAGAAGCCTTCTATTTTTCTGCCTCACGGATAAATTTTTAAAATTTTTGCGCAATGACATTTTTTTTATTATATATTATGGCTATTTGTACGCAGAGTCCCGCCCGCGTGTTCGCTTGTTTGGTAGTCGCAAGGGAAAGGCGTGGCGGTGGTTTACGAGACGCAAGTTGCGGTTTTCTTTGATGATGTTCTTTTTATTTTGTATGGCTATTTACAATGCGGAGTGTAGTGTGTGAATGTCTTTGTGATGGCCCTGAAAAGGGCCGTTTGGCTCGGCTGTCGGCGCAGCGGGCGCCAGGTGATCGGCGGCTGTGTTCGCGTGGTCTTCACTGGTCCCCAACGGTCTACGAGGTTGTTGTTCTCGTCTGCTTTGGGCTTCTGCCGCTCCTGGCCTTGTTGCCTCCCTTTCCGAACCCTTTGTGGTCTCGCCGGCTCTGTCTGCGTCCCTCTATCTGTGGTGGTAACCTCCCACTCGCTGCCGCTCTCGTACTGGCAAGCCTTGTCGCTAGTCGTTGTGGAGTGCTGTACGGCCTGCTCCTTACTGGCAGCTCGGCACTGCGTTCCTCTTCTTATATTGTTCCTCTTCTTCTTATAAGTTCCTCTCTTATTATACCCGTGCCGTCGGTCTACTGGCGGCTCGGCACTGCGTTCCTCTTCTTATATTGTTCCTCTTCTTATAAGTTCCTCTCTTATTATACCCGTGCCGTCGGTCTGCGTGGCCTGCTCCTGGGCGGCAGGCCGCTGTGGTGATGGAGGCAGAGGAGAGAGGCGATCTGGGAGCTCCCACGCTTGCGTCGGTGAGGTGTATCTTCTCACCCGTATGTCCCAGGGATGCAGCAAACTCCTCGGCGGCCGCGTCCGTCTTAGAGGTGGCAGATTTATCGGCGTTAATTTCCAAGGGACGAGGACGAAGCTGACCCTCCTTGGTGGCGAGGCTGGCGGATCCTGGGATACCCGGAGTTCTCGTATGGACTCTGGTGAACGGGGCGTGAGAAGCGGTCTCGGGATTCGACTCCTTTGTGCTGATATATCTGCTCAAAATTGCGCGCCTTCTGCGTAGTGTATAGCTTCGCAGAGCGAGACGTGCTACCGAGGCGTGTGGACATCGGCTCTTATATGCCGCGCGCTGTAGAATCCATTCTGCTCGCGGTTTGCTTCTCGCGTGTTTGCGCCGCGTAGCGGCGCTCCGCGTTACGAGTTTTGCGCGCGGGCGCTCGCGTGGGTTTGATCCTCACGTGCTTGCGCCACGTAGCGGCGCTCCGCGCAACGAGTTTTGCACGCGGGCGCTCGCGCGTAGTGCGGCGAGCGCTTTTGCAGGCGCTTGTGGTGGCTTGTGGCCGCCACATATATTATTAAAATATTAAAAAATATTAATATTTCAAAAATATAAAAATTTATTAAAAAATAATATTAAAAATATTAATTTTAAAAATCAGGTTATACAGGGTGTCCCAGAACATATTTTATAAGACATTTTCTTCTTTATCACAATTTTATTTAAAACATAATTTTATGCTATAAGATAAAATAGTTAGCGACTCATGCGGCGGTAATCACCCGTCGGACGGTCAGCTGCGCTCGCGGTGCGCCGCGCCGCTCCTGCCTGCCTTCTATACTCGACGCGTGATTTACTATTTCTGCTTATAACACAAGAACTACGCTTCAAATCAAATTTTGGTAAAGGAAAAATTGTCTTAAAATTATGTCAGAAATACGTCATTTTACGGACGGAAGGTTGTTCTGGGATACAGGGTGTCCAGTCGCGACCGCCCCATAGCTCAAGGGCAGATAGAGGAAGTGAAACCGAATAGAAAAGTCCTGTACCATTTTGCGATTTTCAGAATAATTATTGAGAAATTAATTTACAAAGATCAGCAAATCCGACGCGAGTATCAGTCCGCCGTAAAAAATGGCGAGAAGGATAGCCCACTGCTAGGCCGGTCGCTAAATAATAATAAAACTATTCTATTGTTCTTATCAACATTTCTCGTCTATGTCCCTGGTAACCGCGAGGCAATGGCGCCTATTTATGCCGCGCGCGCTTAGGGACCGACCTAGCGGTGGGCCATCTTTTTTTCGGCGGGCTGATATTCGTGCTGATTCGTCTATCTTTGTTAATTAATTATCACGAAAATCTCAAAATGGTACAGGACTTTTCTATTCGGTTTGATCACCTTTATCTTGTTATAGCCCCAGAAAAGGCTATAGATTTAATTAATTAATGAATATATATATATATATAATTATATTGATGTAGGAATGCATCGCGAGCGAAGCGATAATCGCGCCAGCCGCTGACGCAGCGAGCCACGCGCGCCCGAGATCGAGCGCGAACGCGAAACCGGAAAGTGCTCTCGGAGACACACCGGAAAGGTGTCGCCGAATTGCTAAAAGTACAAGCGAGGAAATTCGACTTTGAACTTCCTCGCCTCCACTAAAACGCGAATTTAGCAACATAACCATATTTGGTCATGTTGCTAAAGGATCCCCTCCGAAAAACCATACAGTTTGGAGGGAAGAACAGCACCCGCCGCGATGAAGCGACGGGCAGTCGTTGATCAGATCCTAAGGAGGAATAATCGTCACGGGCAACCGTTAATCAGAACCGAACGAGTAATAATCGCCACGAGCAGCTGTTGACCAGATTCAACAGAGTCATACACGAATGACTAAGAGATATACGCGCGCCTGAGATAAGCCGACGCGTATCAGACTACCTATGCGACAGAGCGTACGAGAGATACCGTTCTCTCACTTCAACCGATATTAAACGCGAGTGACATAACGTTCGCTGGGAGCAGCGACAAAATACCAACCCATTGAGTCTATCTAACTGTTATTTATTATAATAAAAGGAAGAAGCAAGCACATATAAAAAAAAGAACTTTATTAAAATAAAGAGAGGCCATTGCCCGCCGTATCCCCAGCCTTCCCTACACGAATCCCGAAAAACTCTGTGCCCCCTCACGGAGGCACAACAATTTGGTGGCAGCGGTGGGATCTTGGGAACACCCCCGGTGGATCTTAAGGAGTTGGCACCTCGACCGTCGTGCAAGACCTGCAATAAAATAAGGAGTGCATAAACAGGCAGGCACGTCAGAAAGTTAGCAAACACTGACGGACAACAAAAAGCCAAGGAAAAACCACATGCAAAGCAGACGACCACGGACTACGAGATAAACAGAGCATCGCAGGATTGGAGCAAGGACGCGAGCCGCCAAGCCGCCCGACGTACGACAACTCCTTCGACGATGCATCGCCGCCGGAACGCGACCGCCAGCCTTATCAGCCGCCGAGCGAAGGACGCAGCGTCAGCGAAACCGAGCGAGACAGCGAGCGAATATGCGAGCGATACTACTACTGTAAGTCCAAACCAAATTAATTTTAATTAAATTTGCGTGAATGTCAGAAGGAAGAAACATACCGAAACCGATAGCAAATAAGTCGTGGTTACTTAGCGAACGAGCAAATCGAGCTATAAAATATTGCGAATTAAGTCCCACGAGTGTAGCAGTAGAAACGCTCCGCGACATACGTCATAGTGTCCGACGGAACCTCGAAACTCGATACTCGAGCGATAGCGACACAGAGCTACCGAGCAATGTTATAACAGAACGCGAATTTCCATTTACGAGTTACGACGCGAGTCTTGTTGAAAATAATCCGACTCACCCCACTGACGATTTACACGACTCAACCAGACGAACGAGACCGTATCTTAGTCGAACTCCAAGCCAGGTATCACTCCGGCGAGAATTTTCGTTGACATCTTACGAGAGCGAGATTTTTGATCCCGAAGAAATCTACGCACGAACGCGCGAAATGGCAGAAGCTCAAAATCCCCGCGCGTCTACTTCTGCAAACGTGTCTAATGACGTGGTAGACGACGAGATCGCACGATTGCGACGAATAATTAATCAACCGGTACAACCGCGAGAAGAATCGACAAACGACTCTACGTCCGCAATGTTAAGAGAAATGCGCTACGCAATACAATTCTTAACAGAGCAAGTAGCTCAACTACAGCAACGTGATCAAAATACAAGCCGTCGAAAAGAACTTTCCGAAAGCATATATTACGGACAGATCGATCGCGACATTAGAGAAACCGACGTAGTATGGCACCAAATTTCCTGACGTTAAAGGAAGCGAGACAAATGATTCCGGAATTTGACAGAATGTCGCAACACAAGTTGCAAGATTTTTTGAATTCATGCACATACGCGATACAAAATACAAATCCGGCAGACGAAGAATCTCTTATGCAGGCGATATTATATACAAAGTTACGCGGAAGAGCGCGACAAGATTTTGAAACGCGCGATATACGCACTTTCGATGAATTTCGGACGCAACTCGAAGCATGTTATCAAACGAAACAAAGCACGACACACTTGCAAATCGAATTTAATTCATTAAAACAAAAAAACAAGCGAAACCGCCTACGCGTTTGGACAGCGTGTCGATCTAGTAGCTATGAAACTATATGATTCTATGACCGAAGGAAAAGAGCATACTCTAGGACAAAAACGCACGATTCAGCAAACTATCAGAGACCAAGCGTTAATTAATTATTAAATCGGACTACGCGACGACTTGAAAATATTCGTACGGTCACAACGCTTCTCGACATTACAAGAGGCGATAAACGGCGCGAGCTCGGAAGAAAAACTTATCAAGCCGATGGAAGCGAGAACAAACAGTTATCAAAATAAAAATAAACTCGACTCGAATTACTCGCGACCGCCTCGAGATACTAATGCAACATGTTTTAAATGCGGTAAGATAGGACATTATGTGCGAGATTGTCGAACGAGCAGATACGCTCTACCGAAACCCGATAAACCACGCGTCAATGTGGTAGAAAAATTTTGCAAGTATTGTAAAAAGCGCGGACATAATCGCGACAAATGTTGGTCTTTAAACGGCCGACCGCAAGGAAAACCACAGGATCGAAAAAACCCGAATAACACGAATAAATCGAGCAATATTCAAAATAATTCAAAAGGAATGCGTTATAAGACGCGAGGAAAGAGTTCCGACTCCGAGCGTAGTAATGACGAAGAAGAAAGAAGCGATAGCAAGGCAAAGCACGCGCTGGAATATCAGGTGACACACGTACGACAGACGCGAGATAAACAAGGACTCGACATCGTAACGATGCCCATACGCGAAACAAAGACAGGGCGCATAAACATACTATACGATTCCGGTGCGACCATATCACTAATAAAAGTAAAGCATTTAAAAGGCGAAACATTGATATACAATAAAAAATTAGCGTTAATAGGAATAACCGGACACATAGTATAGACAATAGGAAAAATGCATGCGACTATTAATCTAACAGGACAAGACATTAAACATGCAATTTACGTAGTAAAAGACGACTTCCCCATGGAATACGACGGGATACTAGGAATCGATTTCCTAAGGAAGCAAAAGGTATCCTGCGATTACAAAAATAAAGAGTTAAAAATCGGTACGGATGTACTCAAGATGCGACCATATAATAAAATTATCTTGAAATCACGCAGTGAAATCATCGTGCAAGCCGCGACTAATCGAAACGAAACGGGAATAGTACGCGCGAAAGAAACAGCCCCTGGAATATATATAGGAAGATGTCTGGTAGAACCGAAAAACTTTCTCTGCCCAATCAGCGTTATCAACACAACAGACGAGACTATTGAGATACGTACACCTGTTGTAACTATAGACATCGATAAAGATAATCCGCTCGGTATCTATACAATAGCCGTGGGGACGGACGATAAAAATACCCCACGTAACGAGCGCATCTGACAATTGTTGCGAACACAGCATCTCAACTCTGAAGAACGACAGGCACTCTCAAGGATATGGGATGAATATAGCGACATATTTCACCTGAATGGAGAACCACTGTCGTGCACTGCGACGGTAGCGCACAAGATAAATACGCGCGTAGACGCCTCAACGGTAAATGTAAGACCGTATCGCCTTCCGGAGAAACATAAGACGGAAGTAAATAAACAAGTGCAACAAATGTTGGAAGACGGAATAATTCATACCAGCGCGAGTCAATGGAATGCTCCGCTATTAGTAGTACCAAAAAAGACCGACGTATCAGGTAAACCGAAACTTCGAATAGTTATAGACTTTCGAAAGCTCAACGATTTGACGATCGGCGATTCCTTCTCTCTGCCTAATATTACGGATATACTGGACCAGCTGGGAAACGCAAAATACTTCACAACATTAGATCTAGCATCTGGATATCAAATACCAATGGCCGAAAAGGACAAGCCTAAAACTGCTTTTTCAACCCCGTATGGACATTACGAGTTCAACCGAATGCCCTTTGGATTGAAAAACACCGGCGACATTTCAGAGATTAATGAACTCTGTATTGACAGGAATACAAGGTCTCAAATGCCTGGTCTATCTAGACGACATCGTCATTTACGGAGCAAGCCTCGAAGATCATAACAAGCGACTCAAAGAAGTGCTGCAATGACTTCGAACTAATAATTTAAAATTACAGTCAGATAAATGCGAATTCCTACGCAAAGAAGTAATGTACCTGGGCCATATAATATCAGAACATGGAATATCTCCTGACCCATCTAAATTGACAGCGGTAAGAGATTTCCCGACGCCAAAAAAGGTGAAAGATATCCAATCGTTTATAGGTCTAGCCGGTTACTATCGAAGATTCATAGAAGATTTCTCGAAAATAGCTAAACCTTTAACGAAATTGACAAAGAAAACCGAAAAATTTGTGTGGACCGCAGAGCAACAAAATGCCTTCGAAGTACTTAAAAATAAATTAATAACCCGTATTAAAATATTCAAATTTTGCTGAACAATTTAATATAACTACAGACGCATCCGACTACGCGATCGGAGCGGTCTTATCGCAAGGAAAGATAGGCAGCGACCGACCGATAGCTTACGCCAGCCGAGTACTGAACCGCGCGGAACAAAACTATAGTACTACCGAAAAAGAACTATTAGCTATTGTATGGGCTGTAAAGCATTTCAGACCCTACGTGTACGGAACACAATTTAAGGTCATTACGGATCACAAGCTTCTAATATGGTTATTTAACGTGAACGATCCAGGATCACGATTAATTCGATGGCGAATAAAATTAGAAGAGTACGACTATGAGATAATACATAAGGCCGGACGTGCAAACGTGAACGCCGATGCGCTAAGCCGCAACGTAACGCAAGACGACGACGAGCAAGAGAGAGAAAAGATTCTCACCGTCGAAGACGAAGAGATGGACGATATCAGCAGCGAAGAAAGAGATAAAGAAGAGGACGAGAAAGATAGCAACGATGCGACACGTGCCTATAGCGCAGAAAAAAAGAAACAAATATTATATAAATATCATGACGCACCCACAGGAGGCCACCAAGGTATCGAGAGGACGATAAATAGAATTCGCCTCACGCACAATTTGACCGGGTTAACGAAAGACGTCGAACGGTACATTAAAAAATCTAACACTTGCCAAAAAAATAAATTATCGCGACGATTTAAAGCACCTGTCGTTATCACCGATACACCGAGTAAACCGTTCGAAAAATGTGCATTAGACATAGTCGGTCCATTAACGATAACTAAAACCGGAAATAAATACTTACTAACTTTTCAAGATAGTTTGACAAAATTTAGTAAAGCAATATCGATACCAAATCAAGAAGCGAACACCGTGAGTAAAGAATTTACCACGAAAATAATTTTAGAATACGGAATACCGGAAAAAATTTTAACCGATCAGGGCACGCATTTTTTAAGCGAAATATTTAAAAATACGTGTAGATTATTAAAAATAAATAAAATTCAGACGACCGCGTATCATCCTGAAAGTAACGGCGCGTTAGAACGACCGCACAGAACATTAACAGAATACCTACGACATTATATTAATAATGATCAGACTGACTGGGACGAATGGATTCCGTTCGCGATGTTCACCTACAATACTACGCCACATACAGCTACAGGATACACGCCCTTCGAGTTAGTATACGGACACCAAGCCGAAACACCGACAGCATTAACGAAACCACCGCAACTGACGATACAACTATGACGATTACGCGCAAGAGCTAAAAGAAAGACTACGCGCCACGAATCAAGTTGCAAAAGATAATCTCACAGAGAAAACTGAAATCGAAGGAACACTACGATCGAACCGCAAAAGAAACAAAGTTCAAAATCGACGATAAAGTACTCATTTACGATGAAACGCTACGACGCGGAAGATCGAAAAAACTCGAATCTCTATGGATCGGACCGTACATAATAATCGAAAAGCATTCGAATATCAACTACACGGTAAAGAAAGGAAGGAAAAGCACCCGCTTACACGTAAACAAGCTTAAGCCTATTAATAATATATAAAAAACTAGTACTCACCTTCTTCAAGGATCCGTGTCCTAGTCCTCTTCCTCCTCCCCCCGGCGACATCTCAATTCAAAGAAATCGAATTGATCGTGGACCTTCCGCAGCTCCACGCGGACGGGATGCATAGGATCCAGGGCGGGCACCACTGCACCACCGCACAAACCTCACACCGGGTTCAGCAAACGTAACGCGGAGGGACAATGTGCCCCCCGCGACCCGGGAACTTCGGAAAACGGCGCTCCGCGCCCGTACTACGGGGTCCACCGGCGGCGGTAGACCCACAACCGGTAGGCGACCCCGAAAACAATCGCGGCAGATATCGGGATGAATACCATCCCGATATCCATCGCACTGGCGACAAATCAGCAGGCTCCATTGCAGCAAGAATCGCAGCATCTTAATGATCCGCTCTATATACAAGTCGCTAAGAGACTAAACCAACGACATTATAATATTACCGGTGTATCACCCGCTGGATTAGCGCGAACCCCGCGAGACGGCGAGCGACACCCAAGAGATAAAATATAATAAAATGAAATATAATATGATATTACAGAACATTCGTCTGCTGGATCAGCAAAGGTCACACGAAAGACGACGAAACGAATCCCTCATACCAGATACAAGATTTTAAACATAATCCAGGGTTATTCTTCGAAGAAATCGGACAAATCCACTACGCAAAAGAAAACTGGAAACTAGTAATAAAATTAGACTTATCAAACTTAGACGAAAGATACGAGCAAATAAACGAATATTTAAAACAGACCGAAAAATTATGCGAAACTATGAAATTTCACACTCATTATCTTCGAGATACATGTGTGAACCTAGACATTCTAACAAAAAGAGAAGCAAAATATTTAAAAAGTGTCATAATACAAATTGAAACGATATACAAAAAACAGACAAATAAATGACGAGGACTCATAGACGGAATAGGTTCCTTATCAAAGTCTTTATTTGGCACAATGGACGTTAACGATGAAAAACGAATTAACGAACAACTTAGCATATTAGAAAACGGTCAACAGACAATACAACATGCCGTACAAAATCAAATTAAAATAATAAATACAACTATCGGGCATATTGATAAAATCGAAAATACAATACAACGTAACGAATACCTCTTACAGAAACGAGTAAATGAGTATATAGAACGCAACGAGATAAACGAACACTTTACCATAATTACCGCAGTAATAGCAGAATTAATACGCGACGCGGATAACATTATAGAATACCTAACATATACAAAAAACGGAGCAATGCATCCGAAATTAATACCGATAGATAACAATAATAATAGTAAAAATTGTACTTTACATAGTCATAAGAAACAAAAATAAAAGAAGAAAGCGACCATTAATTAGAATATACAACGAGGAGCGATCCGAACCGATCGATCGACTCCCGAAACCAATATTAAAATGTAGCCTAAGCACGCGATTTTAGATAAGAAAAACGATTATATTTAAATATTGTAAACGCGAAAAGCAAACAAAAAACTGTAAACTAAAATAAGAAAATATATAGTATAAATATATATATATATATTGGGAAACTTAAAACTTAAGAAAAAGAGATAAATTACTTAAAACAGAAAACGTCGTACCCCCGTTTTCTTTTCCAACGGGGGAGGGGTGTTATAGCTCCAGAAAAGGCTATAGATTTAATTAATTAATGAATATATATATATATATATATAATTATATTGCAGGAATGCATCGCGAGCGAAGCGATAAGCCGCTGACGCAGCGAGCCACGCGCGCCCGAGACCGAACGCGAACGCGAAACCGAAAAGCGCTCTCGGAGACGCACCGGAAAGGTGTCGCCGAATTGCTAAAAGTACAAGCGAGGAAATTCGACTTTGAACTTCCTCGCCTGCACTAAAACGCGAATTCAGCAACATAACCATATTTGGTCATGCTAAGGGATCCCCTCCGAAAAACCATACAGTTCGGAGGGAAGAACAGCACCCGCCGCGATGAAGCGACGGGCAGTCGTTGATCAGATCCTAAAGAGGAATAATCGTCACGGGCAACCGTTAATCAGAACCGAACGAGTAATAATCGCCATGAGCAGCTGTTGACCAAATTTAACAGAGTTATACACGAATGACTAAGAGATATACGCGCGCCTGAGATAAGCCGACGCGTATCAGACTACCTGTGCGACAGAGGTACGAGAGATACCGCTCTCTCACTTCAACCGATATTAAACGCGAGTGACATAACGTTCGCTGGGAGCAGCGACAAAATACCAACCTATTGAGTCTATCTAACTGTTATTTATTATAATAAAAGGAAGAAGCAAGCACATATAAAAAAAAGAACTTTATTAAAATAAAGAGAGGCCGCCGTATCCCCGGCCTTCCCTACACGAATCCCGAAAAACCTTGTGCCCCCTCACGGAGGCACAACAATCTGCTCTTGAGCTATGAGGCGGTCACCACTGGACAACCGGTATATGTATACCTCTATAATTTTTCAAATGTATAATGTTATTATATTTAATATTGGAAAAAATTTTTAACTATTTAATACTTAACTTACCCCTCTCTTCTATTTTTGTCAATTTCTTGACTCACACAAATCTTTTTCTCCATGATATAATAAATAATTTCTCTGGTTCACATGCGGTAGATTGATTATAAGTTGTGTGTGGTTTTTGAGAAACATCTTGCAAAATGATTATTTACTGATAACATTTTCAAGAGAAATTAATGAGATATTTGAAAAGACCTCTTAAAGAGCTCTTCCTTCCAAAACTGTAAAGCCATCTATAAATAGACATCATAAAGAACTCTTTTAAAAGACAGTTTGCAAATAGATATATTTATTGATATTATTTCCAAGAGAAATAAATGATATCTTGAAAAATTCTTCTTAAAAAGATCTTTTCAAAGATATCTTGCAAAGAAAATAACTTATTGATATCATTTTCGAGAGAAATTAATGAAGTCTTCAGAAAGACCTCTTAAGGGGAGAAATAGGGTTAGGACTACGTTTTTTTAGTGATTTTCCTGAATTTCTTTGGCAAGGAAGGAATGTATATAATTTATTTAAACTTTGAGAATGTTTTATACATATATTGATGTAAATACGGTAATTTTTTCGAAGTATTTCATTGAAAAATGTAGAATATAACAGCTGCCACCCATCGAAGGTCGCCATCAGATGTTGCAGCTTGTGTACACTCTGGAGGCCACCGTTTTTATTTGAAATCAATGGGGTTTTAAATTTACTTTAAGGACATGTCTCTCTTCTATTTATACCAAACTTCCGCAAAAAAATTGAAAATTGCACTTTTTAGAAGTGTTTTAAAAAAGAACATCTTGCCATTTCATTATTCTATTTTTGCAATAAAAAAATACTTTAAACAATGATATTATTCCGAATTTAGGTATACATAGAGCGCAATTATATGAGGAAACTATCTGTCAAATTTCAAAACAATTGATTAAAAACTTTTTGAGCTAGAGTGTACACAAATTCAAAAAAAGTCGATTCGAGAAAAACGCATTTGAATAATGCATAATGAATTTACTAACTTACTTACTTACTTACTGGTTAATCTTACTTACTGGTTAATCAGCGATTCCAGCACCATATAGCAATCCTTCTTCGTCTTCGTATAAGTCGTTTTGAGTTTGCAACTCTTCTTTTCGGGCTTTCCATGCTTCCTTAGTTTCTAAGGCGCTGCGTCGATTTTGTCGTTTTATATGTCGATTATCCGTTTCTTGTGCGTGACTGAAGCTGCGGTTGCCAACTACAATATTCAGCTCGTTCATCACCAATAAAATGCTTGTATTTCCTTCATTGAATAAACAAGCAGCCAAATATGTTGCGACTTTGATTATTTTCAAACCAGAATGTAGGTGTTTCGGAGCCAACCGCCAAACAGTCGAGTTGAAACTTTCATTTGCATTCCGTGTGTCCCCACCTAAACATCTCTCTAGTAACTCATTTTTCGATAAATCTTCATATATATATCGGAAGAATTTCTTTCTGGACATCAGGATACAGTGGAGTTGGATGTGCTTCAGGCCTCGTTCCAAGAGCTTCAGCTTGTTTCCATTTACACCAGCTACCTACACCCGCTGGACAATTATCATGTTTTGGATTGTTATCTGTCGATATCATATGATAATAAGTTGCCATTATTGCCTTCTTCATGTCTTCGATGCTATTAACATTCCTTTTAATCGCTAAACCATAGTAAGTGCTTAATTTTTTCACCAAAGTCTCCGTCAATTTTCCTTTTCCACTCAATTTCTTATCTTTCCTGACGTTTCGGAGCCGAGTTCCCATTCTTTTCTGTACGTGGTTTATGCATTCGCTTTTCACAACTATCAGTTTATCACCATAAGGATTTAATTTGACAACTGCCGCAAAAGTTTTCGAATCTCCATCGCCAATATAATTATCGTATTTCATTCCATATAATTTCTCTGATCTTGAAAACATCATTTTAACAGATTCCACTTCCATGCTTCCCGCAGATCCTTCATGCGTATTTGTGCAAGTTTCTTCGTCATGATCCTCTTGCCAAGCTAGATACTCTGGTGATGTTTTCGACTTGTTCGTCCACATTGCACATGCATGACAGTAACTACTCCGTATAACGACATCAATGACTTTTCCACAGTAATATGCTATAAGAGTTGTTACGCCATATAATGATTTGAATCCTTGTTTCTTCCAAGTTCCATCACCCGATACTTTTATATTCAAAATAGGTCTTTCGTGTTTTTCATTCTCTTTTTTTTCTTCTTCTATAGCTTTCTTACAGCAAAGTTCATACACTTTCTTCGCAGCGGCGTGGATATGATTGTATATTGTATTATAAGTATTGTAAGTATTTTCACATATACCGCTGCCGATGTCCATGTAACTGCAAAATAAATTTATGCCTTCTCTGTCAACTCCTAAGAGTCGCATGACAAACACAATTCTGCGATTTATCTCAAATCCTATATTAATGTAAGGACCTGATTGGATTTGTTTCGATCCACACTTGCAAGTGATAACGAGCTTGAACCCGAGACCACGTATTCCAGTTTCTGTAAATTTAACATCCTGCTTGCAATTTCGATAAATAAGTATATCCGACAAAGCTGTGAATACGGTGAAAAATTCAATAATTCTGTAACAATGTAGAGGATTAACAATCACATTTTCACGAATGACACTTGAAAGTTTTTTTGCACTGCGACTTTCTTCATTTTCGCCACATTTACTTGATTCATTATTAGAATGCTGATTTCCCTGGAAGACTTTTTTACGCGGTTTACTACTGCGAGAAGAAGAACCATGCTTGTTTCTCGGATACGTTGACATTTTATTTCCAAACTTGAAACATATGTTACAAAGGTCGGTGCCGAACTAATGTCAAAACCGCCGCTGTGTCAAGACGATGTCAATGCCTTTTACCTGAGGTCTCTATTGTAAAATTCAACAAAAGAATATTTATCGACGTTTCCCTACTTTCCAAATATATCTCATGTACTTCGTAAATGACTACCTGAGTGACCTTGAGAGTCAGGGGGCTCCGACGCGCCCCGACTTCTACATTCCACGCGCTCCGGCACACGAGGGATGCTCACTTAACCGTTTATAACATCAGAACGAATTGAAATTTTTATTTCACACTTTGGGAACATATTCTTGAATAGTTTTACTAACAATTTATGGAATAAAAAAAAATTCGATTTTTTGAGTCATCTAACCCTATGTCCTCCCTTAAAGAACGCTTTTTCTTAATCATGCTCACTGGGATGCGACTTAAGTCGTCAATTTGAAACAGAAACAATAAAGAAAAAAATATATTAAAATATATATTTTGCGGCGGGCTGATTTTGCGCCGGATTTACCGATCTTTGTAAATTAATTTCTTAATAATTATTATGAAAATCGCAAAGTGGAACAGGACTTTTCTACTCCATTTAACCCGCTCTACCTGCACCCGTGAGGTGATATGGTCGTTTTGAGGCACCCTGTATAATAAGAAACAAAATATTAGAAAAAATTCAGTTAGTTTTACTTGAAAATATCTGACATAATTTATTTGGGTCTTTTATTAATTTTAAATAAAATATGTTACTTTTAAACAATATATTTAAAATTAAATAAAATATTTATTATTGTAAGGGATGAAAGTTGGAAGATAATAGGCGTTTACGCGAATAGAAGGGTGGAAATGATAGCAAAGAGTACGGAAAAATGAGTGGATAAAAGGGAGGTAAATCCTAGGATAATCATTGGGGAGGGGGCCTCAATGCTAGAACAGGGAGAAAGGGTGGAGGTTGTGAAAGAAAAGGGGGGGGGAATAAGGGATAGGAAGGCTAATGAAAATAGAAAGATAATGTTATCAACGATGAGGGTAGGAAGCTGGTGAAATGGGTGGAAGAGAATGGATGGGGCATATACAATGGGTGTATAAAAAGAGACGAAGAAGGGGAGTTTACTTTTACAGGCGAGAAGGGGAATACAACCATTGACTACGTGATAGTGGACGAGGAGGTAAGGGATAAAATTAAGAGTTTAAAGATAGGGGACATCACCCAGTAGAATTGGAGGGTTGGACGACGAAGAGGAGGGTAGAAAGGAGGATGATAGGAAAGAAGGATTTGAGAGGGGTATGGGATACAGAAGGGAGGAAGGAATTTCAAGAGAGCTGGAAGAGTTAGAGGGAGAGAGTGCGGGTACAGCGGATAAATGGGAAGAGTTGGAAGGTAGGATAAAAGCAGCGCTGAAATAGGTGGAGGAAAGAAAAGAGATAGGGAAAGAAAGAAAAGTAGGATGGTTGGATGAAGAATGTAGGGAGGAAAAAAGGCAGGTAAGAAGGAAACTAAGGATGTGGAGAAGCAGAGGGGCGGGAGAGGAGGAGTATAGAGAAAGAAGGTTATTCAAGAAATTGTGCGAAAAGAAGAAGAAAGAAGAGAATGAAAGATGGGAGAAGGTTAAGGAGGCGAGTAGAGAGAGTGAGGTGTGGGAAATTGTAAATAGGGAGAGAAAAATGAGGAGAGGAATCAATGATAGTATAGGGATGGAGGAGTGGAGAGAATATTTCATGAGATTGCTGAGGGGGGTAGAAGTTAGGGCGGTAAAAGGAATGGGAGGTAATGAACAGGCAGGAGAAAGGGGGAAAGAGATACTTAGAGATGAAATAAGGAGGGCATTGGGAAGGTTAAAGGATGGGAAAGCGAGTGGGATAGACGGAATACCGGGGGAAGTTTGGAAGTATGGAGGGGTGGAGCTAGAGAGGTGGGTATGGGGCTTTTGTAATAGAGTATGGAGGGGAGAGGTATGGCCAGAAGAATGGAAAGAGAGTATTATTGTTCCAATAATGAAAAAGGAGAAGGGAAAGAGGGCAGAGGATTATAGGGGTATTAAGATTTTACCAACTGTTGTGCCCGTGCCGTGAGGATAGGGTCTTCCGGGATATTCGCCCAAAAAGTTGGAACTCAGGCAGCAAATGAACGCACTCCGTACTTGTATAGTAAAAGAATATATTTCTGTCGTACAGTTACACTTATCTCACACTACTATTAACTCACGTATTCGGTCGTCGTGTAAACGAACCGTGTCGATAGGTAGATAACCTATTTACGCGCGGCTCTCTTACTAGCGATTTTCTTACAAGCGATCGCGATGGGTCTTGCGATCGGTTTATATATCGCTTTAATTTCGAGGGCGGAAGGATGAGGTTTTCCGGGTCAGAGTGCGGGACGTGCTCCGTGCTCGGGTGTCGTAATGCTTTATTCAGCTTGATCGTGACTTGTTTTCTTGTTGATTAGGTCTTATTTTTCTTTCTTAATCTTTCTATTTAATTCTTACTTAATTTTCTTATTTAATTCTTTTTAATGTTTTGCTTTGCTTGCTTAATTTTAGTTTTTTATTTCTTTATTTTATATATTTACTTTTCTCTTTCCAGGTAAGTGTATCGGGTTACGACATCCTTCCCCCTTTGAGAAAAGAAAATTTATTAGCGGTAAATTTTCTTTACCTTATTTTCGCTTCTTAGTCTATGTTTTTACATTTTGTCTTATTAATATAACATGTGTTGTTTCCGTCATTTAGTGTTGTGTCGGGTTGGTAAGGTCTGTCATAAATTTTTTCTCTTTGTACTCGTGGTATGCTTATTTGGATTGTGCTTATTTTGTCCGGTTATTCTTTTTTCGTTTGCTTCCTTCTTCTTACTAGGTGAGTTAACCTACAATACTGAGTATAATTATTGTTCCTGTGATACCTGATATCGCGGAATATATTACATGTTCTCGTATCTGTAGACTATCTTTATTTATCTGTCTGTCTGTCTCGGTCAGTGTGTTACTCAGTTTCATTAATTCGGATGGGTTTCGTATTATCTTTCGTAATTTTATGCTTTCTGCCTTGTCTTTTGGTTTGTTTGTCTGTATTTTTAGTATGCTTGTTAAGTTGTAGTCGGGTATTTTTGTATTTACATATGTTGTTATGGCGGGTTTGCTCGCTTTTATTATATGTTGTTATGGCGTTACTAATTTACATTTTTCTTTTATTGTTATTCGCCTTACCTTTTGATTTCGGTTTTCTTTGTTACTCCGTTACTACATGTTATTTCTATTGGCTGTCTTTTCCTAGTGGAGTATATCCACGAGTTCGCGTCACTCAGCGTTATCCATATCGTTGAGTTGGCGTGTATGTGTCGTGTGTTGCGGCTGTTTATATATGTCTGTTCGTACGTATGTCTGTACTTCGCATAACGCTTGGCTGTCTATGTGGTGTGTCGGATGACTTCTTTCGCATACATATTGGTTGTCGTTTTGCATACATTGTTCTAATTCGCTTTCCGTGGTTGTAAAATACGTTCGACTATCGGTGTCTATCGCTATTATCGGTTGGCTTACTTCTATACATATAAATGTGTCGTCTTGTTTATGGACGAGTAGAGGGATTGCTTTTATTATCTCGTATGTAGGGTACATTATTAATGGAAATCTTACTATCGTAATTATCCCTATACTATCGTAGTATGCGCTTATTTTTATAAATTTCTCGATCTCTCCCCAATTTTCGGGTGCAATGTTGAACGGAAAGTACGTTCCTTGCGGTATCTGTGCCGCGATTTCCTTAAGATTATTTATTATGGTTTCGATCGGTAGTAATCTTATGTTTATTATTCCGCTTTTCGCGCTATTTAAATGTATTACGATATCGGTATTATCCGTAATTAATCTTCTGATGATCGCGTTCAATACGATGAAATGTTTGTCCATCTCTTCTCTGTGTCCAAATCCTGTTTTCATCTGTATCCAGCTTTGTCGCATTTTCTCTGTCACATTTAAAAACTTGTCTTCATTTTTCTGTATTATTTTTTCTGATTCTTCTACGTGTGCAATGATTGCGTTTAACACCTTAATTTGATTCTTCAGAGCATGCTGTAGCATTTGTTGATTTCCTTCCAGCATTTTCAATTGTTCGTTGATTATTTTTTCGTCGTCGGCGTCCATCGTGACGAATAGCGTTTTGGCTATGGTTCCTAGTCCACCTACTAGTCCTCTTCTTGTTTTCTTTGCTAACTGATAGGTCGTTCTTAAACGTGTTAATAAAGTTACTGATTTTTCGTACTCTTGTTCTGTCAGTTGCAGTAAGAGGCTGCAAGTTCCTCTCATTTTTGCTTCTAGAGGTTTGTCATAAGAGGTTCAGCATAACGCTCTCGTTTGCGCCATGTATCCTGCTAACTACTGTCGGTGATCTATTGCGGAGATGTCCGTTTTGATTACCATTTTCTCGCGCTTCTGTGTGGTTCTTTTTGCTTTGTGTTGGGTTTTTTGTTCATTGTCGAGAAGGTTCCATGGCTCCCAATGCAGGTGAAATTTATTTTTCGTGTGACCAGTAGATTGTGCGTGACACCGGTGAATTGGTTTCTCACGAAGAGCCCGCGGAAAACCATTATTCTCGTACTTTCGTGCCTCGAGTGGTGCCTCGAGTGTCTGAGGTGATTTTTGAACGTGTTCCGGACGCGCCGTTTACCTCGGTGCCACTCCATCAGTTTTGGTGGACAGGGCGCGGGCGGCACTTTTGGGACCGGGGTGTCTTTCGGTATTACGGAAGTCTTTATCGTCTCGTTCGCGGCCGTAGCCACGGTCGTGGCGCTCCCTTTTAAGGTAAGGTTTATTCTATTTATATTTACTTTTCTTCGCTTCTTTATCACTTTCCTCTGCGCGCGTCGCTGTCTACTATTCTAATTTTCGATGAACGCGCTTTTAATCGGTTTACGTGTACGCGTATCGTCCTTCTTCCCATTTTTATCGTATAGTTTATGTCCGAATTCTTTTCGGTAATTAGATAGAGTCCGAGCCATAGGGAATCTAACTTCATTGATCGTCCCCTACGAACTGTTTCGTCGTGTAGCAGGACTTTCTCTCCTACCTTGAATGTAGTTTCGCGTGTCTTCTTATCGTAATTTTCCTACGCTTTTATTTTTTCGTTGCGTAGGTGCTCCTTTGCGACTTATTGCGTTGCGCGTAATTTTTCTCGCAGTTCGCTTGCGTAGTCTTCGTACGTGTATGTAGGTTTTGGCGGTTGCGATAGAGTTGTCGGTAGGGTTGCTCTGTGTCCGTAAATTAGTTCGAACGGTGTGAATCCTGTCGCTGTGTGCGGAGTAGTATTATACGTGAACATTGCGTATGGGATCCATTCGTCCCAGTCGGTTTGATCTGCGTTGATATAGTGTCGTAAATACTCGGCTAGTGTACGATGTGATCTTTCTAACGCTCCGTTGCTCTCCGGATGATACGCTGTTGTTTGTATCTTTTCGATTTTTAACAATTTGCAAGTGTTTTTAAACATCTCGCTTAGGAAATTTGTTCCTTGGTCGGTTAGTATTTTTTCTGGAATACCGTGCTCGAATATTATTTTCGTTGTAATTCTCTTGCGATTGTTGCGGCTTCTTGGTTCGCTATTGATATCGCTTTACTAAATTTTGTTAGATTATCTTGGAAGGTTAAGATGTATTTGTTTCCAGTAATTGTAGTTGTTAATGGTCCGACTATATCTAGTGCACATTTTCCGAATGGCTTAGCGGCAGTGTCCGTGATTATTAACGGTGCCTTATTTTTTCTTGACAGTTTATTTCGTTGGCATAGTTCGCATTTTGCTATATAATTTTCGACGTCTTTTGTTATTCCTTTCCAATTATGCATTAGTCGAATTCCATTTATTGTTCGTTCGATTCCTTGATGTCCTCCTAGGGGCGTCGTGGTATTCGTATAATATCTCTTGTTTCTCATCTTCCGTATATTCTTGCATTGTTCTCGCGTCGCGTGCCTCTTCCTCTTTAATCGCATTGATATCCGCTACGTGTCGACTCAGCGCGTCAGCGTTTTTGTTCGCTGTTCTGGCTTTATGTATTATTACATAATCGTATTCTTCTAATTTAAACCTCCATCGGGTCAATCGGGATCCGGGGTCAGTGACATTAAATAACCACACTAACGATTTGTGATCCGTCACGACCGTGAATTTGGTTCCATATAAATATGGTCGAAAATGTTTAACGGCCCATACTATAGCGAGTAACTCTTTGTCTGTCGTACTATAATTCTGTTCTGCTTTTGTTAGTACTAGACTCGCGTACGCTACGGATCGGTCTTGTCCTATCTGTCCTTGCGATAATATGGCTCCGATTGTATAGTCGAATGCATCTGTCGTCACTATCAATTCTTTTGTAAAATCTGGGTACTTCAGTACTGGTGCTGTCGTTAGTTTTTCTTTCAGTATTTCAAAGGCGGTTTGCTGCGCTTGCGTCCACTCGAACTTGTTTTCTTTCTTGGTTAATTTTGTAAGTGGTTTCGCTATTTTGGAAAAATTTTCAATAAATTTCCGATAATATCCGGTCAATCCTATAAATGCTTGTACATCCTTGACCTTTTTTGGCGTCGGAAAATTTTTTACAGCTTTTAATTTGGTTGGGTCGGGTGATATTCAATTTTCCGTAATTATGTGTCCGAGATATGTCACTTCCTTTCTTAGAAATTCACATTTGTCGAGCTGTAATAGTAGTGTGTTAAAGGCGATTCTAACCCAGGTGCTCGAGAGGGGTGCGGAGGTGGGGGGGACCCGTGGGCGCGGGGAATGACGTCACGCAGGTCCGCGATGCGGTTTGTAGACGAGGGGTACGCGGAGAGGGGGAGAGGTCCGCGACACAGCTGTAGGTCCGCAACGCGGTTTGTGGACGAGGGGACAGTGGAGAGGAGGGAGAAGTCCGCGGCGCGGTTTGTAGGCGAGGGGACAGAGGAGAGGAGGGAGAGGTCCGCGACGCAGCCGGTAGACGAAGGGACAGCGGAGAGAAGAGAGAGGTCCGCGGCGCGGTCAGTAGGCGAGGGGACAGCGGAGAGGAGAGAGAGGTCCGCGGCGCAGTCGATAGGCGAGGAATTTGCGAAGAAGAGATGGAGGTCCGCGGCGTAACCGATGGGTCCGCGAGTAGGCAGATGGATAGAGAGAGACGGCGCGATAGGCGTTCGTAACGCGGTAGACGGAGATGGAGCGATAGGCGTTCGCAACGCGGTAGACGGAGACGCGCGGTATAGGATAGGATAAGGAGAGCGCTATGTGCATTGTACATAGCGTAGGACAATGAGAGCATGATGTAGCGGGAAAAAGGAGGAAAGCACAATAGAAAGATAGTGTGACAGAGAAAGAATGAGGATGAGGGGAAAGGATAGCGGGAGCGCGATAAGACGGAGGCTAAGGCGTACGCGAGAACGCAGAGAATTTTTGAATGTTAAGCCTTTTTTTATATTATTATATATATATTATTATTATTATTATTATTACATTTAATTATATATATATATATATATATATATATATATATATATATTAAATATTATCTAATTAATACTAAGTGGAGGAGGAAGAAGAATGGGATTGACGAAGAAGGCGCAAAACACAATACACATATTTTATCATTAACAAAATTTTTTAATCGTAAAAATGTGTATTTTTATACATATAGTGTGCGTGTGTGTGCGTGCGTGTGTGTGTGTGTGTGTGTTTTTGTGTGTGTGTGTGTGTGTGAGCGGTTTAAAAACTTAAAAGATAAAATATTAAAAGTAAAAAGATATAATATAAAAAATCTAAAATCTAATATATAAAATATAATAAAAAAGATATAAAATGTAATATATATAAAATTGAAAAATATAAAAAGATATAAAAAGATATAAAATATAAAATATGAAAAATCTCTAAAATCTACAAAATATAAAAAACTAAAAATAATAAGCGGCAGGGGGAACGCGCGACGGCTGCTTCTATAACACAAAAATGAACATTTTTATTAGTACCTTAAAAAAATATCTAAAATTTGACCGTATTATATAGAGATACTTACAATACGAGGGGCTCCTCTCCGAACAATCTGCAGAGACAGAAAATGTACGTCGACATTTTCGGGTACTCCGCGTCTAAAAAGCGGGAGCAGGGGCTGTAACAGAAAAGAAAATGAACATTTTTATTAGTATTTTAAAATAAATATTTAAAATTTGAGCATACTTACGATAAGGCTCCTCTCCGAACAATCTGCGGAGACAGAAAATGTCGACGTACATTTTCGGATACTCTGCGTCTAACTCTCGGGAGTGGGGGCCATCGCACCACAAATTCTCCCACTCCGTGCACTTCTTTTTGTAAGCCCGCACCCAGCGCACCTCCTCCATGTGCGCGATGCTTATAGACCCAGGCACAGGATAGGCACCTATTTCGAAAATCGATAAAAAAAAACATATAAATATATTATAACTAAAAAAGCGTATAAAAATAATAAAAACTACTTACATTTTCAAACAGGACCTCCAGTAGCGCCTGGAATAGGGCGCGGGCCATTATCTTCACTCTTTGAAGTGCGCGGCGATGGTACCGGCGATAAGGAACCCACTCGGATAGCCGTAGGTGGCGGTATCCCGTCTCAAATATCGCCTCCATAAATGATGCAATTTGCAACATTTTTATTCACTTCACAAATCACAAATGTTCTTACTGCACTGCACCACAGTCAGATATTTTATGCTAACTCCAACGGAGGCTAGGTAACATCTTCGTGAAAAAAATAGGGTAGGGGATGAGCATGACATAAGAGTTAGTACGAATGCTTACTCTTCACAGCTGATAAAAAAATTAAAAGCTGACGCGAACTGTTGCTCCACACGGCATTCATACAGATAACTCTAATTGAATAGCATAAAAAATATAAAATATACAATATAAAATAGATAATATAAAAGATAAAAAATTAAAAAAGGGGAGGGAGGAAGCACGCACCACAGCGACTTTTGAAAAAAACATAATTATTAACATCTTTAAAATTTTATAAAAATGATAAATACACACACAAATCATGCAGAACTTCTTTGTTTACCACATGTGTGTATTAATTGCATGAGAGGCAAGTCGCTTTCTTCTCTCTTCTGAAAAGTCTATCCTTCTTTCTCTTTTCAGCAGCTTCTTTCTTCGGAGATGCTTCATTTCCGCAACAACAGGATCTTCAAATTACATAAGTTCTATATCGGTATTTTCATTGACCACATCGCATAAAAAGTCTATATCATCACGAATCTCGAAAAACAGTTTTAACGATCTCGTATGAGTCTTTGGCAAACCAATTTCACGATTTCACAAAAACTGCACCACAGAAGTCACAGAGCCGCCGAGGGCGTCGGAGTGTTCTCTCCACTGCATCTTATCGCAACACTTACACAATAATAGTTTTTATTTTTCATGCATTAGTCTTCTTTCGTACAAAACGGACAAAAATTGCACGGTATTAATTGATACAGCGGTCTCTGACATCTACCGCATTCATATAAATCATGGATTTGCTGATAAATTTCACTTTGATGTGTGCGCACCACAACACTCCCAATCTGTGACCCCTCCGGTAATCGCATGAAACACGATATACAATGTTTAACAAAAATCCCAGGTTTATAATAAAAAAATATAATGCACAGCCGTTTCATTTTATTATATGTACGAACTTGTACATCATCTAACGTACGAATAATAGCTTCCACAACATCACTGAAATCACTAGAATTACCGTCAAGAACACTATCGTGTAAGGATTGTACATCCGAATCAGAATGCTCGGACGAAAAGTCCATCGAATCGGACGACTCGGCAAACTCGAACGAATCGGACGAATCGGATGAAATGTTCACCAAGCGTGAATCAGGCGACTCGGAAGAATCGGACGACTCGAACGAATCGGATGAAATGTCCATCAAGTCACCCATAAGCACAAAGTTTTTTTTATCAGATATAACAGAAAAAATGTCACAAGGATGACCGCAAACTTGCGTTTTCTTCCAAACTCGCTTTATCAGATGTGACAAGATTGTTACAAGGATGGTTGCAAACTCTTTTATAGCACACGCTCCTCCCAAATATATATATTTTAATCTCACATCTCTCATCTCCGTTTAACTCAAGTATCACGTCTCATCTCCCTCTAACTCGAGTATCACGTCTCATCTACATCAGCATTTTTAACATCTTTAGCAAAATGAATGTAGATCCAACTATATACATCATACGTTTTATAAAGAATAGACGAAGGAAGAAATAATAAAAATTAGTAATAAAAACGGTAATTTATTTATTGCAAATATCATAGAGTAAATCATTTACAGCACATGTTAACAATTCACAATCTACGAGTGATTTGCCGTCAAACGCGTCACTCTCACGTATCACTTTTACCGCATCGTAAACATTAGTGATATTGTTGCGTTGCAAAACGCTAACAAATTGTTTAAACTTTTCATTAACAATATATGTATTCTGACACAGCCAGAAATGCATATGATCGATACAGTCTTCAAAATCAAATAAATGCACCAATGTTTGCGGGTGCATATACAAAGAATTATTAGACAATGAGTAGATATATATAGAGAGTTCTAATCCAGGGATATGAGGGGGGTGAGGTAAGCGGGGGGGACGAGGCGAGGTACCTCGTCACCCCCCGCACTGACGGGGGGGAGGGGGAGGGGGTAGTCCCCCTCAATCGCGGGGGAAGGGGCAAATGTCCCCCCCTAGACTGAGGGGGAAGGGGGAGGTACCAAATGCCCCACCCCCCAGATTAAGGGGGAGGGTGGTACCAAACATCCCCTGATTGAGGGAAGGGGGGGGGGCATACATATGGTTCCGCACGTGGAGGGAGTGTCCTCTCCGAAAGACTGCGGAGGTCTGACGGTGAGAGAGAGGAATGTCAACTGTTATAGATAAAATAATCACCCCACTCTGTTTATTCAAAAATGTATATTTGCAATAAATAATTACGTTCGCAACGCGGTAGAGGGAGACGGTGCGATAGACGTCCGCAACGTGGTAGAGGGAGACGGTGCGATAGACGTCCGCAACGTGGTAGAGGGAGACGGTGCGATAGACGTTCGCAACGTGGTAGAGGGAGACGGTGCGATAGACGTTCGCAACGTGGTAGAGGGAGACGGTGCGATAGACGTTCGCAACGTGGTAGAGGGAGACGGTGCGATAGACGTTCGCAACGTGGTAGAGGGAGACGGTGCGATAGACGTTCGCAACGTGGTAGAGGGAGACGATGCGATAGACGTTCTATATAGCGTAGGACAAGGAGAGTATGACGTGGTGTGAGAAGGAAAGCGCTGTATGTGTATGACAAGGGAGTGCATGATGATAGGAAAAGGAGGGCATGATGGTAAGAAAAGGAGAGCATGATGGTAGGAAAAGGAGATATAGGTGCGAGAGAAAAGAATAGAGATGAAGAAGGATAGCGAGAAGGAGAGCGTGTTATGGGGTGCGAGAGAAAGAATAGAGAGGAAGGAGGATAGCGGAGGCGCGATAAGACGGAGGCTAAGGCGTACGCGAGAAAAAGATATTTTTTTTGTATGTTACGTTTTTTTTTTTTCTAATATTAAATGTTATCTTATTATCTAATTATATCTAATACAGAGGAAAAAGGATGGGATAGATGATGAAGGTGGAAATAAGTAATATATATATATATATAAGTTTAACATAAATTTTATTGTTACATAGTTTTTGAGCATACTCGTTATTCCCACGTTTCTGTTGCGATCAATCTCCACGCCATTGAGTTCGTATCGAATCTCATCAAACATGAATGCTACGCAATTATTTTGCAGTACCACATTAGATCCGTCAGTTGGATTTTTTATCTTCAATTCTCCCTCGATGTATAAGAAACTCTCGTACGGTAATGTATACAGATCCTGTTGTTGTATGGGTATTCTTATCTCGTCACTGTGTCCGAACGTTGTGTTGGCGAATGGGTTGTATGCGTGAGTCTCAATCTTGACGATGCGATCGTCAAAGATCGGTTCGTCCGCGATGTTGAGAATGTCAGTCATCGTTCAAATGTTTCGCACCGCGAATCCCAAAGATTGTAAAAACGCAACGTTTGATGCGTTCAATTTCTTTTTCTTAGCGCAAGATGATTGCGTATTAGCAAATCTCGATGTTGTTGTTGTTGTCGTCACGGGCGTCGTAAAAATTGTGTTGTCTCTCACGTCTTTCGATCCGTTCAGCACGAGCATCACACGCTAATTTTGTCGCCGTCGTACATGCACTCTAATGGTGATCTCTTCTCCTCGAAAATCGAGTAATCGTCCTTCCTGATCGACAACGCGTAACGTTAAATCCGTAATGCTCCGTACGATGATCGGTAGGTAAATGATGTGCGCCGGTGTTTCCGATATCTTATATCCTGGTGGTACCCTCGGTGAAAATTCATGTATCGTATGAACGAGTTTACCGTTGTTGTACGCACCCGCGGTGACATTACATTCGACGCGGATAATGTTCACGTTGATAATGTTAATCGGCACGTCCGACTCGTACCATTTTCGCGGCTGCAGTATACGGTTCGAGAATCCTAGCAGCGATCCAATGTTGTTAGGCTTGCTAAAATTTATTCTGTAGGCGCATTTGATCTCGCTCCGCATCGTATTGTAATTAGCGCGGAGCACTATCGGCCATTCTCCAGCCTCGAAGTCATCGTCGTCAGTTTGTTTTTTATCACCATCACGAACTGCGTGTTGCGAACGTTTTCGTGAAATTGTTTTTTTTAAAAATTCATGTATCGCTTGCAGCTCGTACGATCCCTCGGGAATCGTAATTTCAGCATCGTCTTTGCCAAAGTAAAATTTATTATTCGAGGAATTCACGTTCGATATCGTGTGATAACTCTCAAAATCCGCTAGACCGAGTTCGTATTCACCATCGCTTAAATCTACGGTGGGCGAGTAATTTGCCGCGAGAACGCTGCTCTTCCCAGTCAGCGTGAATGTCATAGACATGTTGACCAAACTGTTTAACGAATACTAAATTAAATAGCGGAATGTATGTCTTTAAATTCGCGTGCATCGACCGCTCGGAAAAACTGCAAGCACAATAGAGCGTATGACAAGGAGAGTACGACGTGGTGTAAGAAGGAAAGCGCTATAGACGTAGGACAAGGAGAGCATAATGGTGGGAAAAGGGCAACGCTATAGACGTAGCACAAGGAGAGTATGATGTGTAAGGAAAGGAGAGAGAGAGAGAGAGAGAGAGAGCAAAGGAAAAGGTTGCAGTAAAAGAAATATAAACGTAACTTATTAAGATATTAAAAGTATTCTTGACACATTTCCAATAAACTATACATTTCGATTAAAAAATATATCAATGTAACATATTATTATTATTATTATTATTATATAATATACAGGAAGAAGGATAGGATTTTATAAAGAAGATACATAGCGATATATATGTTTAATATATAATTTTTATTCAAAATGTGTTTTCATACATATAATGTGCATGTGTTAAAATTTAAATTCGCGTGCATCGACCGTTCGGAGAAACTGCAAGCACAATTGTCCGCAGATGCTTTGATTATAAGTTTGATAGGATGTATGATTATAATCTATTTTTGACACATTTAAATATCGTATCAATTCATTCGGCGGGCGAAGATTGCCAAAACTGTCAAAATATATAGCGCGATTCCCTCTCTTTGCATACGCTACCCAGTGAGTACCCGAGCCTTTAGCGTTATCCAAATTTATGATACCGCTCTCGTTTCGATATATACCACCGATCGGTAATGAGTCACGCATAAAAACGCCTCTAAAATACGGAATGCGCATACATTTTGCTAGTTGCAGCAGTTGTACGTTGGTAGTTGCACCCTTTGGCATTTTTAGTGTCTCTTTGACGTTTTTTTTTTTTTCTTCTTCTTTCTCATTGAGATTCCTCGTCCGTATTTGTATGGCGCGAGATACAATCCGCGACCTTCCATGGCGCGATTGTGACGTAGCATCTCTTGAAACTGACGTTGCGTAGATTTTCCGTCGTTTACCATCTTCGCTACACCAGCCGCTCCACCAATCAGAGATCCGAGAGCACCCAACACTGGTAGAATCGGTAATACGCCTCCGCGTTTCGCTACCGGAAGTATTCGTTTTTTCGTAATCTTTTTCTTCGTCGACGACTTTTTCATCCCCATACCCATTTTCGTCTTTGCTTTCATGACCGTCCAAACGGCCGTGGCGGCTGCTCTTTCGCCAAAATTCGAATCTTTCGCGGTAATACGTTCCCGCGCCCTCGCAGCTAGTATACTATCCGCTACGTGTCGTTCGCCGAGGTTGTTGCTTCGCGAGTAAGCTAAATCGTGTTCGCGACACGCGACGTCCAATGGGTTGATGCCTCGATCGCCTCTAACCAATCGTTCTTGTAAACGAGTTCCCGGTCCGCAAAACTGATATCCAGGAATATGTAATTCGATGGGAGTGCGTTTATCGCGCGATTCAACAGACCACAGCCTCTTACGGTTTTCGCTGACATTCGTAACAATCTTTTATCATCGGCGCTGGACCGTCAATGTGCGTTCGTTGCCACGGTCGATTGTAATGTTCGAAACAGCGACGATAGGTCTGAACCTCCGAATCAGCCTTTATATATTCCGGAAGTTTGTCCCACAGACGTTCCACGTAACGACCAAACTGTTTCAATAAAATAATCTTCGGTATATATTGCAACTGTTCTGAGGTAAGGTTGAGAATATCACAGTCATCCGACAGTGAAAGAAACATGTTTGACACTGAGCGGTTTCGATTTGATGCGCATCTATAAATAGGCTCTCCTCACCCTCCTCCTCCTCATAAAGTATCGTTAAGTCTGATTAGACAAGTCATGCGATTCGTGCTACAACCAACGGTAATTAAAGTAACAAATTTTGACAATAGACTAATGCCTGAAAAAGAAATACACAAACATGGAAAAATGTTACCGAATACAATACGCGGTCTCATTTGCGGCCCTTCGAATTGCGGTAAAACTAACTTGTTGATAAGCTTGATAGAAAGTCCAAACGGCATACGCTTTGAAAATTTATACATATATTCAAAATCTCTTCAACAACCAAAATATCAATATTTGGAAAATTTACTATCATCGATAGATGAAATTGGTTACTTTACGTTCTCTAATAACAGCGATGTCATTTCATCGAGAGAGGCGCTTCCGAATTCGGTTTTTATCTTCGATAACGTGGCATGCGACAAGCAAGATACGATAAGAGAGTACTTCTCAATGGGTCGACACTCAAGCGTCGATTGTTTCTATCTCTGTCAAACGTATGCCAAGATACCCAAGCATCTTATACGCGACAATGCTAATCTGTTGATTTTATTTAAACAAGACGGTACAAACTTGCGACATGTGTACAACGATCATGTAAATACTGATATGTCGTACGATGATTTTTGCGCGTTATGCCAAAAATGTTGGCAGCACAAGTATGGATTTCTAGTAATTGACAAAGACAGTTCAATGAACAATGGACGTTACAGAAGAGGTTTTAATGAATTTGCGGTACCGTAAAATGATCAGTTGCTATCGAAACATTGACAGAGCAACGTCTACATAAAAAAAAACATGAGTGATCGTGAAAAGATTGCGCGAAAAATTGTACAGACGAGCGAGTCAATTCGCAAAAAATATCGCGCGTTAAAAACTGGTAAAATTGAGGAAGATGTAGCGTTGGAGAAACAGTTTAAACCGATTAGCGAGTCTCTAAAACAGCTTGTTCAAAATACCATCGATGTAGAATCCGACGTATCGAAAATCGAGCCGTTCGATATACTCGAAAAAGACCATGTGGAAAAGAAAATTATTAAAGTTAAAAAACGGCCAAGAATCTCATATAATGATTTGAGCTCAAAGCAAAAACGATTAAACGTCTCATTAAATGATTTGCCGATAACTTCTACACCTAATCAAAGACGAACGATACCGGACACATCTACTCAGATAGAAATTGCGCAACCGCGTCAATTATCGTACGAGCAACCACCCGTCGACGAAATTTTTGAAACCACACCCGATTCGTTGGTTACGACGGTACAACGTGAATTGCAAACGTCCGCAGGTGTAAACATATTTCGAGAGCATTTAGGTCCACTCGGACAAAAATATATATTAACTGTTATGAATCAAGATAAAGATAAAGCTATGGATTATGTGTACGGCATTAAGTTTTCTAACGATGGAATAATGCTCGGTGATAAACATTTTGACGTAGACAAAAATGATAATATAATTATCAATGAAGTAAAATATACGGGAACGCCTGGTCTCTATGAATTAATTTTCAAAAAAATCCCCGACGATGAAATATACACCGAAGATGATTTGCTTAAATATAAAAGTATATTATTAGCGACGAATGCGCATAAACGTGGGAACAAAGCACATAATCCAGTATTAGGGACTAAAGGATATAAGTATAAAAATGTAATTGCGCCGTTATTGTCTAGCAGAAAAGCTGGAAAGGGTATACTACCGCGCGCTATGACTCTAAACGACAATAAGATCGACTACGTGCATTGGAACGATCCAAACGAGTTGGTAGATCGTCTGCGATTACTGGATGCTTCGCGTCGAGCCGGTAACAATGCTCACGACAATGAAATCATGTCGATTATCGAAGAACTTCGCGAAGATGGTCTTATTATAAATTGAATGATGTATCGACAAAACTAATCAGTCGATCAGCGTCGCGTGACACTTTACGAAGCGTCGGAAAAAAATGCCTATCAACAAATTTGGCTTATTCGATTCAAGAAATGATGCAACCGGTACAAACGGCTCTTGGGATAGATTGGTAAAAAGTTATGTGCACGAAAACGCTCTGTGTCGCGTCGTTACAGACTTCGATGCGAGGTCGCGTAAGATTCGTCGTGTAGCGCAACCTGAGGCTGACACCGATGCCGTCAACAAATTGTACGTGCAGTCTTGCGTTAAAAGATTAATGAATCGACAGAAACAATCAGACGAGAAGCTTACTTCGCTTGAGAAGGACGTGCGAGCATTACAGATTGCGCTAAACAATCTTCAACGCGCGGCTAACGCTAACTCAGAGACGGCTATCAACCCGAATGAGCATCAGTGAACGGGTTAGGAGCGGCTATCGAACGGCTATCGAACAGCTACGAAGGATTATCGAACGGCTGCGAACAATTATCGAACCGCTACGAAGAATTACCGAACTGCTATCTAATATACTACAATGAGTGGCAGTGGTAGTGAACGACCTAGCAGCAGCAGCAGCAGCAACAACAGCCTCGAACGAGGCTATCAACATCTCAAGCAGGGCTGTGAACGAGGCTACGAACACGTTCTTCACGGCTACACTCAAGGTTACAAACAACTCAAGAACTCCTACGATCGTTCGAAAGACGTCTGTGAACGAGGCTACGAACGGATCAAAAGCGGCTACGAACGAGTCAAAAACGACTGTGAAAAAGGCTGCGAACGGATCAAGAACGATTTTCGAATGGGTGAAGGACGGCGGTGAACAACGCAAGAACGGATTAAGAACGGATCAGAAAACGTGAAAAAATAAAAAAAACATAGAAAAAACGGAACTTAAAGAACGGCTCTTAAAGGACGATAAACGAAAAATGAGTGATAAAAAAGCAAACAACAAACAACCATCGAGAAAAACTGGCAAAGCAAAGAATCAACATAGTTTGGAGAGACGGCAGTTGGTAAACGAGCTGCACGCGCCAGCGAGAAAAAATTTTCCCCGAAGACACGTCATAGTGCGGGGATACGATGATCTGTGGCAAGCCGACATCGTCGAGATGCGTCCGTATGCTCGAGTCAACAAGGGATACAATTACATACTCACTGTTATCGATGTGTTGAGCAAGTATGCGTGGGTCGTACCGCTCAAGAGTAAAGGTGGAAACGAGACGGCCGATGCGATTGCGGAGATAATTCGAGACGATGCGAGATGCCCGAAAAATTTTCAAACCGATCAAGGAAAAGAATTTTACAATGCAAATGTACAAAACCTCATGAAGAAACACGATATTAATCATTATTCGACATATTCCGTCATGAAAGCCTCGATCGTGGAACGCTTCAATCGTACTTTGAAGAATAAAATGTGGAAAATGTTTACGCTCAATGGAAACTACAAGTGGATCGACGAACTATCGAGACTCGTTGAAGAGTACAACACGCAAAAACATCGCACTATCGGTATGAGACCTGTCGATGTTACTCCAGCCGTCGCGGAGAAACTTTTACATACGGTGTACAGCAACGTAAAGATTGCGGCGCCGGCGAAATTTAAAATAGGCGATTCGGTGCGCGTGAGTAAATTCAAGACTTTATTCGAAAAAGGCTACACACCAAATTGGACCACCGAAGTGTTCGAAATTGTTAAGATACAGAAAACTAATCCCGTGACATATATATTAAAAGATTCGCGCGGAAATCCCGTTGCCGGTGGATTTTACGAATACGAACTGCAACGCGTTGCTAATCCCGATATATATCTTGTGGAAAAGATATTGAGGAAGAGAGGGGATGAAGTTTTTGTGAAATGGTTGGGATTCGATAGTTCACGGAATTCTTGGATTCATAAAAATAATGTATTGTAAAAATATAACAAATATTATATAAAGTTTACATATATAAATATATATAATATTCAAATATATACACTTTTTTTCTTTTTTACAACGGTATTCTGTAATGCCCCCATGGTAGCGTATCGATACTTTTAGGTATTATATACCGTTTATCATCGTGTGGACTTAGAGCAATTTTTTTCTGCCGCATGGTATATACTTTATGCATTTTTGATCTTATAGTCGATTGCTGTCGCGTCATTTCAATTCCTTCGTTCAAACATTGCATGTAATCGTCAAATGTTATCGTTTTCGCGACGACGCTATTCTTGACACCTTTTACCTTTTTCGTATCCTTTTTACCATCTATTTTTAGCGCGTACATTTTTGCTCTAAGCCCGACAAATTCTGTCATTATCATACCGTTGTTTTCATCCTTCATCAGACCCGGTACCTTTTTATTCACGAGCGGTATACCGTACGCATTGTCTATCGCATAGTCGCTCGTGTCGAACTTGTCGATGTCGCGCTTCATATTCTCGTACACGTCTTCGCACTCAATGTGATATATGAGACTATCCGTGTCGGTGTACATGACTTTACATTTTTCTCTATACATTGGAATCATGTAATCGTGATGAAATTCGTACAAACACATCTTGGATACATCAAGTATACACATACCTACATAGATTGGTTTGTAAAACTTCACCTCGAGTCTACGCAATTCCACAGCGATTAAATTTTCCGAAAAAATGCTCCTGCTATGAAAATTTGGTTTCGCGATCATCGCCTCTGCGCCGTACCTATCGTTTCATTTTGTTATAAGTTTTACATCTACGCGATTGCGCACATTTTCCATCGTTTTGCCGAAAACTGCATTATTCATTAATTTGTATAAATTCTTTTCAAAATCATTTTTAGCCATTGTTCTAAATTGCGTGTTTAATTCAATATATGTACGTAACCATGGAGATTGCGCGAATTGTAATATGCGATGAATTTTTGTAACGCGAAGACCGTGTCGCGTACATTGCTGCAGATTGCGGTAGTGTATTACGTATCGTTTCTTATCGTATAAGGTCGCGAGCAACTTGTTCTCTCTCTTGCCGGGTGGTTTGTCACGCGTCGGACAAAACGGTAAGTCAGTATGCGCGTCGTGAAGATGTTGCGGGTACTCGAGATCGACTTCGAGGATATAGCCTGTAGGCGAATCGGACGCGATCGATGATAGATCAAAATTGCATATATTGTCGACCCATTGAAAACTAGCGTAAGGCAAAGGTTGACACATTGCCCATCCGTATAAATTATTTACATCGAAATACATTAGATACGATGACGGTTTCAATGGGTCGTATGACTGCATGTACTTGTTATTAGCATGCGCGTATCTGTTGGAACATTGACTCAAACCACCGCGTATACCTCGTTCTATAAACATTACCATATCGATGTCAGTGAGCAATTCAAACTTAATATTTGTATGCTTCAACATGGCATCCCACGTGTATCCGGGCAGAGTATAATAATGCGCAGGGTCGAGCCCGTAACTCTTGATACAATTGTCACAAAAATTTTCAAAAACATCTGCTAACAACAAAACATCGATTTTTAAATACAGATCGCTATATTCGCCTAGCGTTCGAATGGAGAATCGCTTCCACACAATCTCAGCGTGCGCGTAATCGCTCTCGGATACTGTGTTACCTGTCAAGGAACTGTAAAATAATTCGCGCGGAGGTAAACATGTATCGTGCAATTTATCTACACAATCGATATATTCGTACGGAAAGACGCCTTTACGCGTTAACAGATCAAAGTCTTCTACCCGCAAATTTTGATATTCAGATTGTAAAATTTTTAATTTATCTTTACTGAGAAAAGATGCTAATTTGTTGAGACTTGTTGTGAGAAATTTAAAAGAATCGATGAAACGTAATTTAATGTGATTTCGCCAATTGTCTTCCGTAAGTTTAACATCTTTCGTAAATGAAACGTATTTTTCTTTAGTTATCGGAAGTAGATCGATTCTTCCTTCGAACGCTGTGGCTATTTCCTCGATTATAAAATGTGAATCGTAACCGGATAAATTGTGGAAAATAATTGGAATATAAAAGGATTCCTTATAATTTAGATTGCAATTTGAATGCGCGGGACCTCTGTACCGCCCAGTGAGGTGGCAATGATCGTGTACGCGCGTATCGTCTTCCACGAATCGTTTCTCACATATGTGACATTGAGTAGCGCTGTTAAACTTTTCCAATTCTTCACGCGTCAAATTTATCATGGGAAGATTTGTAGATAAAATTGTTTTCACGCTCGTTGCTAAATTTTTTAATTCTTCAGCAAACTATGCGACGCAATTGGCTTCGCGACGAGAATGATACGCGGACAACGAATTATCGTACGAGCAATGTACATAATAAGCGATACTAAACACTTGATGATGCTGGTATAAATTTTTTTCTGCTTCTTCTTCTTTGTACGTCTTTCTCAAAACACATTCCAGGTCGGCATACACGACGAAAGGAACCTGCTCCTTCCTGTTATAGTTGTTAAAAGCGAGCCACTTATCCTTATCGCTCGGTAATCGGATAGCGCAGTCGTTCATCTTCCCGCAGTCTACAGTATGTGACTGTAGTTTCTCATTCGAATAAAAATAATGTAGACATCTATAAAAAAGAAATAATAATTATATATATATTTTAACATTTATAAAAATAGAAATAATAATTATATATTTATTTTGAAAAAAATCAATAATATTAAATATACATACCGATCACAGATATATTTTTGTCCATTGTGTTTATTGAGTTGCGAACTCACGAGTCGCGATAAATTCTTGATCCACGCGAAATGTCCGATATCTTGCGCATCTTGAATGTAGAGCAAATTGGCGTGCTTGTCCCTCTTTTGCTCCGAAAGACGAATAGGAACAATATTTTCGTTTTCGATGGTATACACATTGATTGAAATATTGTTGTTAATTTCAAACTTTTTAATTTGATTAAGAGTCACTGGAAACTCAATGTCTCGAAGATTTAGCACATCCGTGTAACGCGGGTACGATAATTCTCGTTCAACCCTTCTTTCAGCGGGATACATAGCAGCAGTCACTGCCCATGCGAAACATGCATTGTCTTTGGATCGCACGTTAACTATCGCTCGCTTCATCATTATCTTTCGCGGTAATATAATATGACATCCCGCACGCATAGGATTATATTTATTTATATTTACAGTCAAATTATGTATACGCGATAATGCCCACCCACTATCACGTTCTTGAAATTCTTCGAGAGATGCTAAAGTGGGCTCGATAACACGTTGCTCGTACCATTCGCGTAAATCAGATGTACGAAATAGTTCACAGTTTTTTGTACTTACACTTTTATCGTTGTGCTTTTCACCCGCCACAAACTCACCGTTAAACATAGTATTCACTTTCACACTGCAGTGTGTTTCGATAGCGTCTCGCACATGTTCGAGCACGATATCACTCGCGTCTTCGAGAAACTGGCGAGGTTCGATATAATTGCTATTGATTATCGCACCAGTCGATATACGGTTCTCGAACGCTGTATCAATTTCACGCCAAAATAGTGCAGCTTGATGCGCGCTGTGTCCGGCACCCGCGTGTACGAAACGTTTGCGCAACGCATTTTTCAGTCCTTCGAGTCGCGCGATCTTTGCGATCAACAATTGTCGATATCCGATCGATATTCGCGGTCGTTTAATTCGACTCTGCTCTTCCAACGACTTGATATAATCATCGCATCGCACCTCCCATGCAAAGTACTCCTCCACCGAATTTATCAAGGTGGATTGTTGCGTTAAAACCTGCTCCATTTTTTTTACATATAAGGTACACTCGTGCAAGCTTCGACAATAATGGCGAGATGTGACTCTCTGTTCTGATTTATATCTAATCGTTATATTCTTTTCAGATTGCGAAAACGTTATTCTTTCGTATAAACATCCGTCATTTCTATAATATCACGTCTCTTTATCTCACGCATATTTTTGTGGTAATGTAATATAATATGACATCCTCTCCGCATAGGATTATATTTATTATTTACAATCAAATTAAATATACATGATAATGCCCACCTACTATGCGACACGTTATTCTTTAGCGCAAACATTAGTACTGTCGGCGCGTTATTCTTTAGCGCAAACATCCGTACCGTCGACGGTCTGTTTATGTTATCATTTAGCCAAAAATTTTATCTCACGCTTTGTCCTATACATTTGTAACCGAATATTTCTAGCGTCGTATACATTTGATTAGATTTCATCATACGGCGGCCACACACGGCGCTCGAGAAAGCACGTGGGGGCGCGATTTTTAATAATTTCTAGCAGCCTTACATTGGCGCTTGCAAAATTACGTCACAAATACTCCCCTCCTCATTACGTTTTGCGATATTACTGATTGATCGCAGTACTTTCAATAGTTTAGTATCGCATCAGTTGTCCGTGCATAAGGTTGTGCTAAAAAAAAAAAATGTGCTCCACAAAAGAAACCAGCAAGATGAATTTTTACATTCCGATTGAGAACGGTGAAATTCAATCAAAGAACATGTAAGTTTCAATTATTTTCTAAATATTATTTCCTAAAAATTATTTTCTAAATATTATTTTTTAATATATTTTAATATTTTATATAGCGTTTCATCTCGTCGTGCGGTTTGCATACTTGGAAGAAGGTATATCTTAACCCCGACATCTTACAAATATTTGGAGATTGGAATAAGCGTTGGAGCTATGTCGTATGTCGAATTGATACTTGGTGACAACCGAGGTAATCGATTAGTATTGCCTATCGTACTCTGGCACTCATTGATGCAGAAACGTGCAGACATTGAACGACATGTACAATCGACTGAAAGTCAACCATTATGGATTTGTGATCTATCTATCCAAATGATCGCATTAAACGGATCGAGAATTGTTAAATTAACATTATCTAATAAGTCTTTGTATATGCAACCTCAAACATTATTACATTTATTCGATTTTGAAGATTGCATCGATCATATGCATTCATGGTTGTGTCAAAATACACATTTCGTGAATGAAAAATTTAAACAATTTTGTAACGTCTTGCAACGAAACAATATTACTGATGTAAATGATGCTGTGAAAGCGATTCGCGAGAGTGACGCGTTCGATAGCGGATCACTCGTAGATTGCGAATTGTTGGCGTGTGCTATAAATGATATACTTTATGATACTTGTAACAAATAAAAAATTATTATTAACATTAATGTTTCTCTTCACACTATTTTATTCTACGACTCTTCCTCCTCCTCCTCGCGCTCTCTTAGTCTCAGTCAAACAAAGACGTTTACCTCTCATAGGATCATATGCATAGTCTATTTAAAAAGAGATACTCTGTTTAGAGAGAGATGGGATATGGGATCCCGTGTATATATTTGAGATAAATGTGCGTGACGCGTGGTTAGTTTTTCCTATACGCTCTAAGAAGAAGCTTATTGCGTACTCGTGTCGCGAGGAAATATATGAATTGTGCTCGTGTCGCGAGGAAATATATGAATTGTGCTCGTGTCGCGAGGAAAAATATTTGCGTTGCGCGTGTGTCTTCCGAATATGGATGAAGATAATGGTGATAATTATTTTATGATAATTTCCGATGAAGAAGACTCAGACATTGAAGTGCCGCTTTTAGAACTATCTAGTGATGATGATGATGACAATAACGCCAATATTGGAAATATTGGTTTGGATGTTATAGAAAATAATGGTGATATTGATATGAACAGTTCTGACGAAGAGGGTGATTTGGACGTTGAAGTACAACACTTAGTTGACAGTGACTATGAAAGTGCTGAAAGTGTTTTCGAAGATAGAATTGATCGTGCATTGGACTTAGCGGATATTAATTCTTATAATGATTTAACAAGAATGTGTTGCATATATTTTTGTTATGCAACTGCAGATGGCACATACTTCTGCACATCGTGTTTCATAAGAATGGCGTACCTTTTTGACGAGATTTGTGCTGTGCGTGAACACTCGATTAATATGTACGCATTAATACTCGGTTTATTTTGTAGTGAGTGTCGAACTCCATTATTTCAAATTTTACCTTGCAATATGTGCCCCATTTGCATGACTTAAGACTTGTGTGAATACTACAAAAAAACTTTTATTATTATTGTGTAAGTGTAGCACATACACCGAGGACTTATGTGTAAAAACTAAACAAACTATTATTGTTACCTTTGGGGTGACACTCCCGAGAACCGGAGGCGCGAGGAGGTGACTCCTCAGTTTAACGAGGATCGTCTTTGTTTGCGGAAACTCTTTGGTGAGCTTCCGTATGAGGTGTGGGAGACAGAGGAACCGTGGCTCCCCGAAACTCTGCAGGAGGACTCCAGGTCGTCAGATGAGAGAGAGAGAGAGAGAGAGACTCCGAATAGATTGTAAGTATTTATAATTTTTATCATTTTAGAAAATATTTTTAAAGTACTAATAAAAAATGTTTTTTTTCTGTTTCAGAGCTGCTACCCTAGATCATTATTTTAATTTTTTAAAATTTTATACTATAATTTTAATTCTTTTTATATTTTAATTTTTTTTCAATTTTCTATTACAATTTTAATTCTTTTTTATATTATAATAATTTTAATACATGCACAAACGCACACACACACACACTTTATATGTATACACATACACACTTTTTAAATAAAAATTTATGTTAAACTTATATATATATATATATTACTTATTTCCACCTTCATCATCTATCCCATCCTTTTTCCTCTGTATTAGATATAATTAGATAATAAGATAACATTTAATATTAGAAAAAAAAAAACGTAACATACAAAAAAAATATCTTTTTCTCGCGTACGCCTTAGCCTCCGTCTTATCGCGCCTCCGCTATCCTCCTTCCTCTCTATTCTTTCTCTCGCACCCCATAACACGCTCTCCTTCTCGCTATCCTTCTTCATCTCTATTCTTTTCTCTCGCACCTATATCTCCTTTTCCTACCATCATGCTCTCCTTTTCTTACCATCATGCCCTCCTTTTCCTATCATCATGCACTCCCTTGTCATACACATACAGCGCTTTCCTTCTCACACCACGTCATACTCTCCTTGTCCTACGCTATATAGAACGTCTATCGCATCGTCTCCCTCTACCACGTTGCGAACGTCTATCGCACCGTCTCCCTCTACCACGTTGCGAACGTCTATCGCACCGTCTCCCTCTACCACGTTGCGAACGTCTATCGCACCGTCTCCCTCTACCACGTTGCGGACGTCTATCGCACCGTCTCCCTCTACCACGTTGCGGACGTCTATCGCACCGTCTCCCTCTACCGCGTTGCGAACGTAATTATTTATTGCAAATATACATTTTTGAATAAACAGAGTGGGGTGATTATTTTATCTATAACAGTTGACATTCCTCTCTCTCACCGTCAGACCTCCGCAGTCTTTCGGAGAGGACACTCCCTCCACGTGCGGAACCATATGTATGCCCCCCCCCTTCCCTCAATCAGGGGATGTTTGGTACCACCCTCCCCCTTAATCTGGGGGGTGGGGCATTTGGTACCTCCCCCTTCCCCCTCAGTCTAGGGGGGGACATTTGCCCCTTCCCCCGCGATTGAGGGGGACTACCCCCCCTCCCCCTCCCCCCCGTCAGTGCGGGGGGTGACGAGGTACCTCGCCTCGTCCCCCCCGCTTACCTCACCCCCCTCATATCCCTGGATTAGAACTCTCTATATATATCTACTACAATGTTAATTTAACAATCTTGGAATCAGTTAATGTAATCATTTGGATAGATAGATCGCAGATCCATAATAGCTCACTTTCAGTCGATTGTACATGTCGTTCAATATCGGTACGTTTCTGCATCAATGAGTGCCAGGTAACGATAGGGAATACTATTTGATTGCCTCGGTTATCACCAACAAGTAATTCCACATATGACATAGCTCCGACGCTTATTCTAATCTCCAAGCATTTGTATGATGTCGGGGTTAGAGCATACCTTCTTCCCAGGATACGACCCGTGCGACGAGACTCGAATGAAATGCTACAAAATTTTAGAAAAATGTTATTAAAAATATAATATTAATATATATAAATATTAAAAATATTATTTAAAATTAATATAAATAATAAAAATATTATTTAAAAAATAAAACTTTCTCCTTCTTTAACAGAGTGTCCATAATCGGGACGTAATAATTCATGTTGCTTCCTTTAGCGGAGACCGCAAACGATCGACACGATACTAAATTATTTTAAGTATTAAAACACAATTTAGCACTACACACTGCAATGTGAAGGGGGTTATTGTTCACAATTTAGCACTACAAATTGTAATGTGGAGGGAGTGATTGTTGATACAGCAAGTTTTTTTTCTCCAAGTGCCCATATACAGCTGCTAATTAATAATTACATCTCCAAAGATTTTAGCTGAATGCGCTTAAAATTTTCCATGCGTCGAGGTGCGACATTTTCTGATGAAATCACACCTGAATATTCTAAATGTATGTGACAAATTATCAAAAAGTAACTCGCAGCTGCATGTAATTTGAAACTACAAATTATCCATGCGCTAACGAATCTTACTAAAATGTTTAAAGTGTGCGTGACAAATCCGCAGCTGCATGTAATTTGAAATTGCAAAACTTTCGTGCGCCAATGTGCAGCTGCTAATTTTCGAAATACAGCAAAAAAAATTTTTTCGACATAAGGTCATCGTTAGATGACAAATCGCAAAATGCGTGATAGAAACGTCTATGAATCGCGATATAAATTCGGTACAAAGAGGTGCACCTCCATTATTTTCGAGTCGTGCATCTTGTTCGGTCTGAAAAACATGGCTGAGCAAATTGTGTGGGAACAATCCACCCGGGTAAATTCAGTGGAGGAGTACATTGCGTGGGAGGCGCAATGTAACGAATGTATCGAGTCGTTGGAAGAACAAAGTCGAATTAAACGACCACGATTATCGATCGGAAATCGACAATCGCTGATTGCTCGAATCGCGCGACTCGAAGGATTGAAAATTGTGTTGCGCAGACGTTTCGTACACGCGGGTGCAGGATGCAGTTCGCGAGAAAATGGATGGATTTGGCGAGAGATCGATACGCGTTCGAAGGTCGTACCATGACTAGTGCGGTTATAAATTATAATCATATCGAACCTCATCAATTTTTGGAAGACGCGAGCGACATTGTGCTCGAGCACGTGCGAGACGTTATGCAAAAACACAACAGTGTGAAAGTGAATACAGTGTTTAACGGCGAGTTTGTGGCGGGTAATAAGCGCGCCAATAAATCAATCAATACGAGAAACTTTGAACTCTTTCGTACATCCGATTTACGCGAGTGGTATGAACGGCGAGTCGTCGAGCCCACCCTTGCATCGCTCGAAGAATTTCAGGAACGCGATAGCGGATGGGCATTATCGTGTATACTAAATTTGACTGTAAATATAAATAAATATAATCCTATGCGCGCCGAATGTTGCGTGCAATTACCGCGAAAGAGAATAATGAAACGAGCAATGGTTAACGTGCAATCTCAAGACAATGCATGTTTTGCGTGGGCGGTGGTGGCTGCTCTGTATCCAGTTGAAAGACACACAGATCGACAATCGTCATACCCACATTATACAACAGTACTAAATCTCCAAGATATTGAGTTTCCAGTCACTCTTAATTAAATTAAAAAATTTAAAATTTATAATGACATTTCAAATGTGTATACCAACGAGAATGAAAACATTATCCCGTTACGCATTACGGAGCAAAAGAGGGACAAGCACGTCAACTTGCTCCACGTGCAAGATGCGCGAGATATCGGACATTTCGCGTGAATCAAGAATTTATCCAGACTTGTTAGTATGCAACTCAGCAAACACAAGAATAAAAAATATATCTGCGATCGGTATGTATATTTAATAAAACTGTCTAAAAATATTTAAAACAAGGATATAAAAAATTTTAACTTTTATTTTACAGATGCATGCACTATTTTTACTCGGACGAGAAACTACAGTCGCATACAGTAGACTGTGGAAAGATATACGACTGCGCTATCCGGTTACCGAGCAATAAGGACAGGTAGCTCGCCTTCGCCAACTACAACAGAAAGGAGCGACTACCTTTCGTCGTGTATGCCGACCTGGAGTGCGTTTTGGTGAAAAAAGAAGAAAATTTTTATCAACATCACCAAGTATTTATTATCGCTTATTATGTACATTGCTCGTACGATAATTCGTTATCCGCGTATCATTCTCGTCGCGAAGCAAATTGCGTTGCGTGGTTCGCCGACGAACTTAAAAATTTGGCGCAACTTCTAGAAAATATTTTAACAACCAATTTCCCTATGGTAAATTTAACGCAAGATGAATGGAAAGAATTTCGAACCGCGACTCAGTGTCATATATGTGAGAAACCATTCGTGGAAGATGAAGATACGCGCGTACGCGATCATTGTCATTTGACCAGACGATACAGAGGTCCCGCGCATTCAAATTGCAATCTAAATTACAAAGAATCTTTTTGTATTCCAATAGCATTTCACAATTTATCCGGTTATGATTCTCACTTTATAATCGAGGAAATAGCCACAGCGTTCGAAGGAGAAATCGATTTACTTCCGATAACAAAAGAAAAATATATTTCATTTACAAAACATGTTAAGGGTACGAAAGACAAACCGGGAAATCACATTTAATTACGTTTCATAGATTCATATAAATTTCTCACAACAAGTCTCGACAAATTAGCATCTTTTCTGAGCAAGGATAAACTCAAAATTTTACAAATGGAATTTAAAAACTTATCCGCCGAGGATTTCAATTTACTGACAAGAACAGGTGCTTTCCCATACGAGTACATTGACTGCGTAGATAAATTGCAAGATGCGTGTCTACCATCGCGAGAATCATTTTACAGCTCTTTGACTGGTAACACAGTATCCGAGAGCGATTACGCGCACGCTGAAATTGTGTGGAAGCGATTCTCAATTCGAACGCTAGGCGAATATAGCGATTTATACCTCAAAACTAACGTCTTGTTACTAGCCGACATTTTTGAAAATTTCCGCGAGAGTTGTATCAAGAGTTACGGGCTCGACCCCGCATATTACTATACTCTTCCCGGCTACACGTGGGACGCCATGTTAAAGCATACGAAAATTATATTTGAATTACTCAGAGACATTGACATGGTTATGTTTATCGAACGAGGTATAGGCGGTGGTCTGAGTCAATGTTCCAACAGGTACGCGCATGCTAATAACAAGTACATGCAGTCGTATGACTCATCGAAACCATCAACGTACTTGATGTATTTCGATGTTAATAATTTATACGGATGGGCAATGTGTCAACCATTACCCTATGCCGATTTTAAGTGGGTCGAAAATGTTTCCAATTTTGATGTATCATCGATCACGCTCGATTCGTCTACAGGCTACATCCTCGAAGTCGATCTCGAGTATCCGCAACATCTTCACGATTCGCACACTGACCTACCGTTTTGCCCGACACGCGACAAACCACCTGGCAAGCGCGAGGACAAGCTTCTCGCAACCTTATACGATAAGAAGCGTTACGTGATACACTACCGCAACCTGCAGCAATGTTCCCGTCACGGTCTTCGTGTTGCAAAAATCATCGTATATTACAATTCACTCAATCTCCGTGGCTCCGTACTTATATAGAACTCAACACAAAATTTAGAACACTGGCGAAAAATAAATTTGAAAAAAATTTGTACAAACTAATGAATAATGCCGTGTTTGGCAAAACGATGGAAAATGTGCGCAATCGTGTAGATGTTAAACTTTTAACAAAATGGGATGGAAGGTACGGCGCAGAGGCATTAATTGCAAAACCAAATTTTCATAGTAGGAGCGTTTTTTTCGGAAAATCTAATTGCTGTGCAATTACGTAAACTCGAGGTGAAATTCTACAAACCAATTTACGTGGGTATGTGTATTCTCGACATATCCAAGACATGTTTGTACGGATTTCACCACGATTATATGGTACCAATGTATCGGGAGAGATGCAAAGTCATGTACACCGACACGGATAGTCTTATATATCACATTGAGTGCGATGATGTGTACGAGAATATGAAACGCGATATCAGCAGATTTGATACGAGCGACTATGCGATAGACAATGCGTACGGTATACCGCTCGTAAATAAAAAGGTACCGGGTCTAATGAAGGATGAAAACAACGGTTAGGTTAGGTTAAGTTACATAGGTACCATAATGACCGAATTTGTTGGGCTTAGAGCAAAAATGTATGCGTTGCGCGTGGATGGTAAGAAGGATACGAAAAAGGTAAAAGGCGTCAAGAGTAACGTTGTCCCGAGAATGATAACGTTTGACAATTACACGCGGTGTTTGAATGAAGAGATTGAAATGACGCGTAGTCAATCGTGTATAAGATCAAAATTGCACGAGGTATACACCATTCGCGAAACAAAAATTGCTTTAAGTCCGTACGACGACAAGCGGTATATCGTACCTACAACTACTGATATGTTACCGTGGGGACATTATAAAATACCATTGTAAATAATTGTATTTATTTATTGTAAATAACTGTATTTATTGTAAATATAAATTATATATATATATATTCATTCATGTAAATTTATGTATATTTTTATTATGTTATATGTTTATAATAAATTATTTTTATGTATCCAAGAGTTGTGCGATTTATCAAGTCCCAGCCATTTCACAAAAACTTCATCTCCTTTTTTACATATCACTTTTTCCACGAGATACACGTCGGGGTTAGCAACGCGTTGTAGTTCGTATTCGTAGAATCCTTCGGCTATTGGATTTCCGCGCGAATCTTCGAGTAGATATTTCGCAGGATCAGTATTCTGTATTTTGACAATTTTAAACACTTCGGCCGACCAATTTGGTGTGTAACCTTTATCAAAAATGATCTTGAATTTACTCACACGTATCGAATCACCCACTTTGAACCTCGCTGGAGCAGCAATTTTTACATTGTTGTATACTCTATTTAAAAGTCTATCAGCGATTGTAGGAGTGACATCGATAGGTCTCATATTGATAGTGCGATGTTTTCGCGCGTTATATTCTGCAACGAGTTGGGATAAAGCGTCGATCCACTTGTAATTACCATTTAGTGTAAACAATTTCCACATTGTTCTTTAAAGTGCGGTTGAATCGTTCTACAATCGAGGCTTTCATGATGGAATACGTTGAATAATGATTAATGTTATGTTTCTTCATGAGTTTTTGCACATTTGCATTATAAAATTCCTTTCCTCTGTTTGTTTGAAAATTTTTCGGACATCTTCCACCATCTCGAATTAGTTTCGTAATCGTTTCAGACATTTCGTTTCCGCTTTTACTTTTGAGCGGTATGGCCCACGCATACTTGCTCAGCACATCGATAACAGTGAGTATATAATTGAAACTTTTGTTGACTCGTGCATAAGGACGCATCTCAACCACGTCTGCCTGTCACAGATCATCGTATCCGCGTACTATGACGCGTCTACGCGGAAAATTTCTTCTCGCCGGAGCGTGCAATTCTTCCACGAGCAGTCGCTTTTCAGAATTGTTTTTCTTTTCTTGCATGTTTGATCGTGGCATATTTCATAATAATGTAAAAGTTCATGTATAATTCTTTATGTATCTTTTCCTGAGTCGGATGTAGTTTGCAGACGTATCTGAAGCATTTTCTGCATTTCATGCATCATTATCTGAAGCGTTTCGAGCGCAATAATTGTTTCCTCAATTTCTTTCAGCCTATTCCTCAAAAGTTCAACACTCGTTTCAACGTACCGTTTGTTAGCAGCATCGTTATCATCTTCCGGTTGCGCTACACGTCGTATCTTGCGCAACCTTGCGTCAAAGCCGGCGCTAGTCAGACACAGAGCGTTATCTCGCACATACGTTCTTAGTAATCCGTTCCATTCATAGTATGCATTATTCGACGTACCGAGCGATACTCCAAATTTATTAATTGACATTTCAATACAAAATGTTTTGACTGAATGACTAGTATCGTCAATATGTTATTTAATTTATAATAAAACCCTCCTCGCGAAGCTCTTCGATAATTGACATGATTCATTGCCGTGAGCATTGTTACCTGCTCGACGCAAAGCTACCAGCAACCGTAAACGATCTACCAATTCGTTGGGATCGTTCCAATGCACATATTCAATTTTATTCTCACTCAGTGTCATAGTGCGTGGTAGGTTTATACCTTTTCCAATTTTTCTTTTGATAGGAAATAATGAAGCGATTATATATTTATATTTGTATCCTTTGTTGCCTAATACTGGATTACGCACATTACTATCACGTCTATGCGCGTTTGTTGTCAGTAATATACTTTTATATTTATGCATATCGTTCTCTGTATATACATCATCGTCGGGAATTCTCTTGAAAATTAATTCGTAGAGGCCCAACGTCCCCGCATATTTCACTCCATTGATGATTATATTATCATTCTTATCCACTTCGAAATATTTATCGCCGAGCATCATTTCTTCGTCGGAAAATTTAACACCGTATACGTAATCCATCTTGTTATTTACATCTTGGCCCAAAATTGCTCCGATATATCTTTGTCCGAGCGGACCAAGATGTTCTCGCAACATATTCTGACCCTCGGATGTTTGTAATTGACGTTGAACCGACGTCACAACCGCTTCGGATGTGGTCTCAAAAATTTCTTCGACAGAAGGAGACGAGATTATTTGAGGTTGTTGTACAGCTTTTATCGGAGTTGATTGTTTCATACGCTTTGATTGATTTGGTGTAGAAGTTATCAATGAATCGTTTGATCGTTTCCGTCCCCCATTTGATATTTTTTCATAAGTCAGTGAAATGTTTGATCGTTTCTGCTTTATGCTCTCTTGTTCTTTTCTGGGTATACCAAACGACTCCACTTTCGATGCATCAGATTCTACATCGATGGTATTCTCAACAATTTGTTTTAGAGGTTCAGTGATTGGCTTAAAATGTCTCTCCAAAGCGACGTCTTTCTCAATTTTACCAGTTTTTAAAGCGTGATATTTTTTGCGAATTGATTCGCTCGTTCTTGCAATCTCTGTCACAATCTTTTCACGTTCATCATCAGCATCATTGTTGTTTATCATGATGGATATTTTGTAGACGTTGTTAGACTGATGTGCCGATAGCGACTAACCTCTCTCACGGTATCGCAAATTCATTAAATCCTTTTCTATTGTATATCGTCCATTGGTCAGCGAGCTGTCTTTATCAATAAATGCGAATCCATACTTGTGCTGCCAGCATTTCTGGCATAATGCGTGAAAATCGTCGTATGACATGTCAGTATTTACATGATCGTTGTACACATGTTTCAGGTTTGTACTATCCTGTTAAATAAAATCAACAGATTCGCATTGTCGCGTATAAGATGCTTGGGTATCTTGGCATATGTTTGACAAAGATAGAAACAGTCGACGCTCGAGTGTCGACCCATTGCAAAGTACTCTCTTATCGTATCTTGTTTATCGCACGCCACGTCATCAAAGATAAAAATGGAATTCGGAAGCGCCTCGCTTGGAGCAATGACTTCACTATTATTAGAGAATGTGAAATAACCAATTTCGTATATCGGTGTCAATAAATTTTCCAAATATTGATATTTCGGTTGTTGAAGCGATTTTGAGTATACAGGTTCTCAAAGCGAACACCGTACGGACTTTCAATTAGCTTATCAATACATTAGTCTTACCACAATTTGAAGGACCGCAAATAATACCGCGTATAGTAATTGGTAACATGTTTCCATGCTTGCGTATTTCTTTTTCAAACATTAGTCTATTATCAAATTTTATAACTTTGATTATCGTCGCTTGCCGCACAAACCGCATTTTGAGAATGAGTCATGGGAGGACCTATTTATAGATGTGCATCGAATCGAAACCGTTCAGTATTGAAAATGTTTTTTCATCTGTCGGACGACTGTCATATTCTCGAGCTTACCTCTGAACAGTTGCAATATACACTAAAGATTATTTTATTGAGACAATTTAGCCGCTACGTGGAACGACTGTAAGACAACTTCCCGAACATATAAAGGCTGATTCTGAAGTACAACGGTATCGTAGATGTTTGTGACATTATAATTTACCGTGGCAGCAAACACATATCGACGGTCCAGCACCATTTATTAAAGATTGCTACGAATGTCAGCGAGAATTATAAGAGGTAGCGGTCTATTGAATCGTGCGATAAACGCGCTTCTTATCGAATTACATATTCCTGGATATCAGTTTTGCGGACCAGGAACTCGTTTAAAAGAACAATTGGCTAGAGGCGATCGAGGTATCAATCCATTGGACGCTGCGTGTCGCGACCACGATATAGCTTACTCGCGAAGCAATGATCTCGGTGAACGACACGTTGCAGATCGTATACTAGCTGTGAAGGCGCGGGAACGTATTACCGCGAGGGATTCGACTCTTGGTGAAAGAGCGGCTGCTACGGCTGTTTGGACGGCCATGAAGGCAAAAACGAAATTTGGTATGGGAATGAAGATGAAAAAATCACCGAAAAAGAAAAAGATGTTGAAAAAACGAATACTTCCAGTAGCGAAGCGTGGTGGTATTTTACCGATTTTACCATTGTTGGGAGTAGTCGATTCTTTGGCTGGTGGAACAGCGGGAATCGCAAAGGCTGTAAACGATAGCAAAACTGCGCAATGCCAATTCGAAGAAATGCAACGTCACAATCGTGCTATGGAAGGTCGTGGACTTTATCTCGCTCCATACAAGCGTGGACGGGGGTTCTCAACGACTGCTAAGAAAAAAAACGTTAATAAAACGTTAAAAATGCCTGCGGATGTAACAACTAACGTACAATTGGAACAACTTGCAAGACATATGCGCATACCTTTCTTTAGAGGCGTTTTCATGCGCAATAATTTACCGATAAGCGGTGTGCGACGAAACGAGAGCTGCATTGTCAATTTGGACGATGTTGAGGATCCTGGTACTCATTGGGTAGCATACGCAAAGAGGGGAGATAATGTTGTGTATTTTGACAGTTTTGGAAATCTTCGACCGCCTGAGGAATTGGTGCAATATTTTGGACAGAATGTAACAAAAATTGAATATAATCATGCGTCTTATCAAAATTATAATCAGAATATTTGCGGACAATTGTGTCTACAATTTCTTCAAACGATTAAATTTAAAGCCTAACACTCTACTGTCGTGTCTTATCAAAATTATAATCAGAGTATTTGCGGACAATTGTGTCTACAATTTCTTCAAACGATTAAATTTAAAGCCTAACACTCTACTATCGTGACTTAGTATTCGATATGTCACTGACACTTACGTTGACTGGTAAGAGTAGCGTTCTTGCCGTAAGCTACTTTCCAGCCATAGATTTGAACGTTGATGATTACGAACTTTGTTTAACAGATTTTGAAACTTATTATACGATACCGAACGTGAATTCCTCGAATAATAAATTTTATTTTGACAACGACGATAAGGAAATTACGATTCCCAAAGGATTGTACGAATTGCATGGTATAAATGAATATCTAACGCATGTAATTTTACAATACGATTCCCACAACATTGTTAATAACAATGATGAGAAATATCCAATAGTGATTTGTGCTAATCATAATACGTTGAAAAGTGAAATTAAATGCATATACAGAATAAATTTTAATAAGCCCAACAACATAGGATCGTTGTTGGGATTCTCGAATCGTGTATTGCAGCCGCGGAAATAGTATGAATCAGATGTGTCGATAAATATTATTAACGTAAACATTATTCGTATAGAATGCAGTGTGACCGCTGTTGCATATAGCAATAGTAAGCGCGTACACACAATACATGAATTTTCTCCGAGCGTACTACCGGGATATAAGATATCGGAAACGCCCGCACAAATCATTTATCTACCGATCGTCGTGCGAAGCATTACTGATTTAACGATACGTGTTGTGGATCAGGAGGGTCGATTGCTCGATTTTCGAGGAGAGGAAATTATCGTACGATTGCACGTACGACGACGTCAAAAATATTATGCTCGTGTTGAATGAAACGGAGCACGCGAGAGACAATATCTTTACGAGGGACAATACTTTTGCGAGGAGGCGAGCGGTGTCTGGTGACAATAATCAGGTGTCTGGTTATGCTAAAAAGAAGCTCAACGCGTTGAATCGTGAATTTTTAAAGTCTTTGGGATTTGTCGTACGAAATAATTGAAAGAATGATTGACATTTTGAACATTGGAAGCGAACTGATCTTTGACGACCGTATAGTAAAGATTGAAACTCATACGTACAATCCATACGCAAATACACTTGGATATAGCGATAAGATACGGATACCTATACAGCATCAAGATTTGTACGCGTTACCGTGCGAAAGCTTCCTTTACGTCGAAGGAAAATTGACGATAAGAAAAAAAGATGAACTTCGATATGAACTCAACGGTGTGGAAATTGATCGCAACAGAAACGTTGGAATAACTTGCATGATTAAAAACTACATTTCCCTTACACACGAGAGAAGTAAAATCTTGCACAATGCTGCGTGGAATATAGTTGAAAATAATGGTGGCGAAGGTTACTTCAATTTTTGCCACTCAACATATTGCTTGGATTTTACGAGGATTATAAGCGCGTTGTGATTAACGCTCGTCATGAATTGATTCTAATACGTTCATGCAACGACAACAATTGTCTATTTGGAGCTCAGGCTGCTGAAGCTGAGATTGAATTACACAAAATACAATGGCGTATGCCTCACGTAATATTGAACGAAATTAGTAAACTGTCCTTGCTACGAGCGTTGGAGAGCGGTAGATACTTAAACATGAGTTTCCGCTCGTGGGATCTATACGAATTTCCTTTGCTACACAGTACGACCAAGCATTCGTGGACTGTGAAAACTGCCTCTCAGCTGGAGAAACCGCGATACGTAATCTTTGCACTACAGACTGATAGAAAAAATGTCGCGTCGAAAGATATTACCAAATTCGACGACTGCAAATTGACAAACGTTAAACTCTATTTAAACTCTGATTTTTATCCGTTTGATGATTTAAATTTGGATTTTGATAAAAAGAGATACGCTATCCTATTCGACATGTATGCGCGTTTTCGTAAATCTTATTACGGATGCAATAATGATAATGTATTATTTACCATGGCAAAATTTCTAGAGTGCGGTCCTCTCACGGTCATTGACTGCTCGCGACAAAACGAGTCTGTCAAAAATGCTACCGTGGACGTAAGAATAGAATTTGAATGTAAGCTAGACGTACCCGCAAATACTACCGCATATTGTCTCATCTTGCACGATCACATTGTCGAATATAACCCGTTGACAAATGTTGTCCGCAAAATTACATGAATCAGAAATAATCCTTTCCAATGTTATAACATTATAACATTATAACATTATAACATTATAAAACTGGTGATACTTGATGATCGACATTAGTTGTCCGTCGTAGTTCTCGCCAATATCATTTCATTATGGTTGTGCCAACGTTTGTGGATCTCCAAGGATTTATCGTTGGAGGAAAGTTTATCGTGAAAGAAATTGCGATTCTGACAAAGGGCTCTGTACTCTCTCATTATATTTTTATGAGTCTTACACCATTCCGTTTGCTCACGAGATCTGAGAGATCTCAAGTTGCATGGTTGATTGAAAAACATCACAATCTGCAATGGGAAGATGGAAACATTCCGTACTACAGGGCCAAACGTTTAATCACTGACGCCGTGACGTTGAAAGATGCTTCTTCTCGAGTGTATGTCAAAGGACATGAAAAACGAGAATGGTTGGCAAATTACTGTGGGCGATGAGAGAATCGGTCTTATTATCGAGACATTGGATAACGACTGTGATGACGTTCCTGCTTTAGATAATTTAGATGCTACTCTGCGTTGCGATAGACATGTACGAAATTGTGCTTTACAAAATGTATTTAAATTATTCAATTGGTGGTCGAATCATCATCATAAAGGTTCGATCAATCCATATTTATAATAAACTATTATTACAATACATGTGTGTTATTATTATTATCTTTTTTATCCTCTCCTTGTAGCATGTATTATATTACAGTACGTGATGCATTTTTCTATTAGTCTGCATTTTAGCAGACAATGGGCATGGAATATTTGACATCTTTAAACGTAAAAAATATCAAAATTCATGTCGTTCATGATTCGCTTGATGTTGATCAACGTTCGTTTGATGTTGATCGACGTTCGTTTGATGTACGATAGTGGTTCGATAGACGTTCGTTTGATGTACGATAGATGTTCGTTTGATGTTGATCGACGTTCGTTTGATGTACGATAGTGGTTCGATAGACGTTCGTTTGATGTACGATAGATGTTCGTTTGATGTTGATCGACGTTTGTTTGATGTACGATAGTGGTTCGATAGATGTTCATCGCGGTTCGATAGATGTTTATTTGATGTATAATAGTGGTTGGATCAATCTGTAGCAAGTATTTATATCTCTTAGCCATGTATACATCTGTGTGGTGAATATTACATTTCATGGTGCAGCTGCATCTGGTATTATATTTCAAGTCATGATATTAAGATATTTATTTGATATATAATAAGGTTTAAACATGTTTAGATCGATGTTGACAAATGTTTAGATCCATGTTGATCAATGTTTCAATAGATGTCTGATGCTTATTTGATTGTGTCGCTATTTAATTATAATTATCTGTATGAATGCTGTGTGGCGCGACAGTCCGCGTCAGCTTTTAATCTTTTTGTCAGCTGTGAAGAGTAAGCATTTGTTGCTAACTCTTATGTCATGCACATCCCCTATCCATTTTTTCACCGAGACGTTACCTAGCCTCCGCTGGAGCTAGCATAAAGTATCTGACTGTGATCCAGTGAGTTGATTTGTGAAGTGCAGTTCATTTTGTAAAGATTTTTAAAATGTCGCAAATTATGGCATTCCTTGACGCGATGTTCGAGACGGGATACCGTCGCCTTCAGCTTTCCGAAGGGGTTAGCAGGCAAAAGCCATGCCGTGCACTTCGCTGGGTTAAGAATTTGGCTCGCAACCTATTCTGAGCGTTGTTGAATGTACTGTTCGAGGATGTAAGTAGTTTTTATTATTTTTATACGCTTTTTTATTTATAATATATTTATATTTATAATTTATGCGCTTTTATCTTTTACAGTGTTACCAATATCGGTGCTACCACATCCCACTTGGTGATGTAAGTAATTTTTATTATTATTATTATTATATGCTTTTTTTATTATAATATATTTTTTTATTTATAATATATTTATATGTTTTTTCTTTTACAGGAATATCTATGTTACCACAATCTCATCCCGGGGTATATCAACATCGCGCACATGAAAGAGGTGCGTCGGTGGCGGACCTTCAACCGCGAATATGCGGAATATGAGGATTTGTGGGGCGATGGCCCCCGTATTCGCCTGTTAGACGGGTTCTTCCCTTACCTGTACGTAGACATTTTCTGTCTCCGCAGGTTGTTTGGAGAGGAGCCCCTCATACTGTAAGTATCTATATAATACGCTCAAAGTTTGTGTATTTTTTTAAAGGTACTAATAAAAATGTTCATTTTTTCTGTTAAGCAGCCGTCGCGAGTTCCCCCTCCGCCTTTCTCCGACTAATTTTTAGTTTTTTCTTCTTTATATTTTATCTTTTTATATTTTATATTTTATATATATTATATTTTATATCTTTTTATATTTTATATTTTATATATATTACATTTCATATCTTTTTATATTTTATATTTTATATATATTATATTATATTTTACATTTTTTATATTTTTACTTTTTATATTTTTAAAAACACACACACATACACTTTATATGTATACACACACACACACACTTTATATGTATACACACACACAGATTTTTATGATTAAAAATTTTGTTTATGATACATATGTGTATTGTGTTTTGCGTCTTTATTATCTATCCCATCCTTCTTCCTCCTCCACTTAGTATTAATTAGATTATATTTAATATACATATATAATTAGATGTAATAATAATAATAATAATATAATATATAATAATACATAATTAGATAATAATATAAAAAAATTTTCTGCGTTCTCGCGTACGCCTTAGCCTCCGTCTTATCGCGCTCCCGCTATCCTTACCCCTCATCCTCATTCTTTCTCTCTCACGCTATCTTCCTATTGTAATCTTCTCCTTTTCCCACCACATCATACTCTCATTGTCCTACGCTATGTACAATGCGCATAGCGCTCCTTATCCTATACCGCGCGTCTCCGTCTACCGCGTTGCAAACGCCTATCGCGCCGTCTCTCTCTATCCATCTGCCTACTCGCGGACCCATGGGTTACGCCACAGACCTCTCTCTCTCTCATCTCCGCGGTTCCTTCGTCTACCAGCTGCGTCGCGGACCTCTCCCTCTTCTCCGCTGTCCCCTCGTCTACCGGCCGCGCCGCGGACCTCTCTCTCCTCTCCACTGTCCCCTCGTCTACAAACCGCATCG